>NC_066525.1:620000-672500 GCF_024679095.1 Eriocheir sinensis
TGGCGTTAACAGCGTAATATGATGAAATAAAGTTACCGAGAATACTAGTTATAAATGTTTCTCTTGCTTGGAAAAGACTTAAAGGTTAATCCTCTCTTAGTCGTAATGGGATCCCGATACCTTTAAGAAAATGAACCTTAGTATATTAGCTGCCTAGTATCGCTTGAAAAACCTCAAATGACTCGAAAGCTACACGTTACCTGTTTCACCACTTTTACCTAGGCTGCACAAACGGCCAGGTCCAGGTAATTGCGGTATGGAAGCTTGATTGACTCAAGTAGAAATGACAGGTGGAGGAAGGGTGGGCGAGCGAGGAAAGCGAGTGAGCGAGTGATGAAGGAGGGTTAATGACGCCCCCTGCTGGTCACTCGCCGCCTTGATTAACGTGAACTTATGCGGTGCTGGGGAAAAATGGATCAGGAATATGGTGTACGTCTGGGCGTGGGAAAGGCGAGGCACGTAGGCGTTTGCAGGTACGGGGAGATTTATGAGGAAGGAGGAGGAAGAGGAAACGGAGATGTATAGTGTGTTAGAGTCTGAATGATGTAGATATTTCATACAGAACATTGAAATAAACAGGTATGTAGGCGTTTGCAGGTACGGGGAGATTTATAACGGAGGAGAAGGAAGGGGAAACGGAGTGATGTGGTATATTAGCGCTGAATGATGTAGATATTTCATACAGAACAATGCAATAATAAAGGTATGTAGGCGTTTGCAGGTACGGGGAGATTTACGAAAAAGGAGAAGGAAGAGGAAACTTAGATGTGTGGTATGTTAGAGTTGAATGATGGTAGATATTTCACGAGGGACCTAAAAACCGCATATTCGAAGCTAGTGTAGGAATAGAAAAGGAATAGAAAAGGGATGTAGGCGTTTGTAGATATAGGTAAATTTATAAGGGAGGAGAAGGAAGGGGAAACAGAGTGATGTGGTATATTAGCGCTGAATGATGTAGATATTTCACGAGGGACCTAAAAACCGCATATTCGAAGTTAGTGTAGGAAGAGAAAAGGAATAGAAAAGGGATGTAGGCGTTTGTAGATATAGGTAAATTTATAAGGGAGGAGAAGGAAGGGGAAACAGAGTGATGTGGTATATTAGCGCTGAATGATGTAGATATTTCACGAGGGACCTACAAACCGCATAATCGAAGCTAGAGTAGGAATAGAGAGGGAATAGAAAGGTAGGTAGGCGTTCGCAGGTACGGTTAAATTTACGAAGAAGGAGAAGAAAGAGGATGTGTAGAGGTGTGATATGTTAAAGCTAAATGATGAATATATTTCATGCGTGATCTAAAAACTGCATATTCGAAGCTAATGTAGGAATAGAAAAGGAATAGGAAAGGTATGTAGACGTTTGTAGGTACGGTTAGATTTACGAAGAAGGAGAAAGAAGAGGATGTGTTGCGATGTGGTATGTTAGAGTTGAGTGATGTAGATACTTCACCCATAACCTTACAGACGCACATTCGAGTCCCACGTTGGAATATATAGTAAAAAGAATGAGTTAGTGCAAGACAGTCCTTAAGTGGATATTACCCCACATTACTTTCGTGAATGAAAAGTGATATAACGAAAGGGCGATTTAGTAGTAGGCAGCCAGACCCTGGACTTTAGATTACCGCACAGAACGCATATAAATTTAAAGGTTCTATCGTATATTTAGGAGTACTTACCGACCTCCTTTCGCCCGCCAGTGCAAGAAACATTAACTATTAACGATAAAAACGCAGAATACGCCACGTACAAAGGGAAGGAAAGGAGATGGAAGGGAAAGGAAAGAAAGAAGACGGGAAGGCAAGCGAGAGTCAGGAAGGGAAGGAGAGGGGAAGGAATGGGAAAGGATGGGAATTGAAAGGAAGGGAAGGGAAGGAAGGAGAGGGGAAGGGAAAGAAAGCGAGAGACGGGAAGGACAGAAGAGGGGAATGGAAGGAAAGGGATGGGAAGGGAAAGGCAGAAGATGGATGGGAAGGAGAGAAGAGGGAATGGAAGGGAAGGAAGAGAAAGGAAGGGAAGGGTAGGAGATGGATGGGAAGGGAATGGGAAGTAGAGGAAAGCGAAGGAAAGTAGAGCGAGAGAGGGGAAGGGAAGGGAAAGGAAGGAGACGAGGAGGGAAGAGAGGGAAAGGGAAAGGAAGGAGACGAGAAAGGAAGCTAGAGACAGGAAAGGAAGGCGTTCAAAGTGAATGATGGCCTGCACGTCCCAATTAGAAGAGCAAACCTTTATATATAAATGACGTCTAATAGATATGAGCGAGAATCTTGGACCGGCAATGTGTGGGAAAGTTTATGAGGGTCGTAGAGGCCTTTATGGTGAGTGATGAAGCAGGTGGTGATGGTGGTGGTGATGACGGTGGTGATGACGGTGTTGTACATGAGTGAAAGGGAAGGTGGATGGGAAATGTGGAATGCCAGAGGTGGAGTTGAGAAATAGATAGATGGAAGATAGATTGAGCGAGCGAGAGAGAGAGAGAGAGAGAGAGAGAGAGAGAGAGAGAGAGAGAGAGAGAGAGAGAGAGAGAGAGAGAGAGAGAGAGAGAGAGAGAGAGAGAGAGAGAGAGAGAGAGAGAGAGAGAGAGAGAGAGAGAGAGAGACACACACACACACACACACACACACACACACACACACACACACACACACACACACTCACACAAACAATACCAGAAACAAACACGAATTAAACCAAACCAGCAGAGATAAAAAACAGACGCTTAGCCTCAGACCTTACCATTATTTCCGATTGGGGCAAGAGGAACCGGGTGTCCTTCAACGCCTCAAAAACACAGTTTCTCCGCCTATCCACTCGACACAATCTTCCAAACAACTATCCCCTATTCTTTGACAACACTCAGCTATCCCCTTCTTCAACACTAAACATTCTCGGTCTATCCTTACCTCAAAATCTCGACTGGAAACTTCATACCTCATCTCCTACTAAATCAGCTTCCTCTAGGCTGGGCGTTCTGTACCGTCTCCGCCGGTTCTTCTCCCCCGCACAGTTGCTATCCATTTACAGGAGCCTTGTCCGCCCTCGTATGGAGTATGCATCTCATGTGTGGGGGAGGTCCACTCACACAGCTCTCCTTGACAGAGTGGAGTCAAAGGCTCTTCGTCTCATCAGCTCTCCTCCTCATACTGATAGTCTTCTACCTCTCAAATTCCGCCGCCATGTTGCCTCTCTTTCTATCTTCTATAGATATGTTCATGCTGACTGCTCTTCTGAACTTGCTAACTGCATGCCTCCCCCCCTCCCGCGGCCCCGCTGCACACGACTTTCTACTCATGCTCATCCCTATACAGTCCAAACCCCTTATGCAAGAGTCAACCAGCATCTTCACTCTTTCATCCCTCACGCTGGTAAACTCTGGAACAATCTTCCTTCATCTGTATTTCCTCCTGCCTACGACTTGAACTCTTTCAAGAGGAGGGTATCAGGACACCTCTCCTCCCGAAATTGACCTCTCTTTTTGGACACTCCTTTGACCTCTATTCAGGAGCAGTGAGTAGCGGGCTTTTTTTATATTTTTCTTTGCGCCCTTGAGCTGTCTCCTTAGCTGTAAAAAAAAAAATCCTAAACAATCTTTTCCTATTTATATATTTTAAAATCAACCAAGAAAAACACACTCACACACACTCTTTAATCGCACCACAAACAGCCACTTCGATAAATCACTACGTGCCTTCCTTCGTTGTACCCGTGACCGAACATTCGTTATAGAGGACTAACTATCTTCGGAGGAGGCGGGACAGCTTAATTTGAGGGTGTGGAGACGGGCAGGAACGAGGGAGTGACTGCGTGTGTGTGTATGTGTATGTGTCCGTGCGTGTGTGGTCGATTTTAGGAGCCTCATCTGTGTCTGTGTCTTCTCCAGCAGCTGTTACGTTCTTTCATTATGTCTGTGAACGTGTCCAACCGTGAGCATCAGCCTTCCTTCTTACGTTCCTTGCCGTTCCCTTCCTTCTCTTTCCTTTTCTTTCCTGGGTCCTTCAACATCACAACCTCGTATCAACCATAGCTCTTACTCTTTTTCTTTTTCTTTTTCCTTTTTTTTTCCTTTTCCTTACTTTTCCCTACCTTTCCTTACTTCCCTACTTTTTCCTTTCCCTTCTCTCTTCCTTTTTCCTTCAGTATCACAACCTTTGCATCAACCCTCTTCCTCATCTTTCCCTTCCTTCTTTCCTTCCATTTCTTCTCTAATTCACTCTACCCCACAACTCTCCCCCATTACAGTTGGTGATTTAGCAGTACAAGGTCTTCGGGGGTTAGTTCGACATTCTTTATTTCACTTTTTCATCCTACCTCATTTTCCTTCCCTCCGCCGAGCATAGCGAGGGATAAATAAGTGTTTTTTCGAGGGTCCAACACGAAGCCTTAACTCACAGGTGCGCGTGGGAGCTATTTTACCCGCTCCGTTGGCGGTGAAGTTCATCCCGCGGCCGTTTATGTTTATGCGTGTGACTTTTATTGCACTACCCATTCTGTGCCGAAGGTTACGCGATTTATTTTTCAACTTGCATCTCCTACGCTGCTTTAAGTCTTGCAGTAGGGAGGTGTGGGAGCTGTTCTAATCCCTTCTTTTGCAATATAGATACCTTCCACAGCCTCAAAGATTCTCCCTGTGGCTTCTATACTCTTTTCTGCCTCTGTGGGCTAAGAATCAGTTTGTGTGGGGTCGGAGTCGCAATCGTAAAATTCCCTGTAGTCGGAATCGGTGTCGTAACCTTGAAATTTCCTGGAGTTGGAGTTGGAAACGGAGTCGAAATTTGTTATCCCCGACTTTACACTCCCGCAGAGAACAAGTGCGAGGTAGGAGGTGTAAGTGTTCTCTCTCTCTCTCTCTCTCTCTCTCTCTCTCTCTCTCTCTCTCTCTCTCTCTCTCTCTCTCTCTCTCTCTCTCTCTCTCTCTCTCTCTCTCTCTCTCTCTCTCTCTCTCTCTCTCTCTCTCTCTCTCTCTCTCTCTCTCTCTCTCTTTGGCCACTCCTCTATACTCTATTCAGGGGCAGTAAGCAGCGTTTTTTTTCTTCATTATTGCTTGCTTTTTTTCACGCCCTTGAACTGTCTCCTTGTCTGTAATAAAAAATAAAAAAAAAGAAGAATATTCAACTAGAAGCCTGTTATAAGAGTCGAAGGGGGAGAGACTGCCGTAATGTGCATAGTGAGGTACGAGCCACTGTTTAACGTCTTCAATGCAATACGAGGAAGCTAAAGTGCCGTCCATATTTCATCATCTGGTTGTTGTTTATTAATGGGTGTGGGATTGCCTTGTTTTTGCTCTCATGTGGTAATTGTTACGTTTGCGGTTTCTTGGTGAATTATTTATCTCGTAAGGGTGAAAAAAAATTGGTCAGGAGTAGTTAGAGTGTTGTGGTGATCAGGGATGCTAAATTAGACGATGTAGAAGTAGTTTAAATATCTTTCTTTTTCTTTTTTTCTTTCTTTCCTTCTTTCTTTCTTCCACAGGTGTTTTTAATTAACTGTCTTACCCGTGTTGTGTTTGTTTCCCTCCGGCCGTTCACCCGACCCCCAGCCGTCCCCCCCCCCGCCGCCGTTCTTCCCCCCCCCCGCCATCCCCCCCTACCCGTCCGTTCTCCCCCCCCAACGTCTCCCCCCCCCCAACGCCCCCGCCAACGTTTCCCCCTCCCCCCCCAACGCCCCCCCCAACGCTCCCCCCCCCCCCCCAATTTCCCATTCGGACCAAAATATTTTCACCTCATGCTCGTTTCCACCTTTTTCTCTGTTTTTTCCTCCTCTCCCACGCAATTTCCCTTCCCCTCCTCCTCCTCCTCCTCTTCCTGCTTGGTGTTCGTAAATAGGAAGTGGAAATTAAGTAGTTAAAGCAACTCCCTGAATCACTAAGTCTTGTTTTCATCATCTGCTAATTCGCTGCGATGATTATTTTCGTCTGACCACCCGCCTGGCGCTCTCATGTCTGTCTGAGGTCTGATACACACACACGCACTCACGCACACGCACACATACGAGCACACAGACCCCCCCCCACCCACACACACACACGCACCGTATCCTTTTTTTTTTCTTTTTCTGTTTCCGGTTCCTTCGACTATCTTTTCCTCCTCCTCCTTCATCTCCTTCTCTTCTTTCTGTTCCTCTTCTCCTCCTTTGCTCCTTACTCTACCTCCGTTTCTCCTTTCTTTCTCTTTCTTTCTCTGTTTCTCGACTATCTGTTCCTCCTCCTCCTCCGTCTCCTCCTTATTCTCTTCTCCTTCTCCTTTTCCTTTTACTCTACCTCCTCTTCTCCCTTCTTTCTTTTTTATTTTCTTCCCCTCTCCCTCCCACGCCCTCCCACCCATCTGCACATCCTCGCAAAACAGAGAAAGCCTGTGTATAATAACCCTCGCTAAGGTCTCACAGCGGTCATAAATCCTCTCCACGGCAAGGGCTGTTCATGGGCCCTGTATTATGCTTGAATTACTGGCTCTAATGTCACGGAGAATAGGTGTCCGTCGGAAAGCCAAGATGCAGAGTTCCTGGGACATTATTCTTAAACACTTCGGCTTTCGTGGGAGTTTTGGGCATTTCCAGGGGTAGTTTTACGACTCAAATGGTGGTCTGACCCTTCCTCTGTACCATAAACCTAAAAAAACACATATTTGACAAGGCTTTCGTAGGAGTTTTTGGGCATTTCCAGGGGTAGTTTTATGACTCAAATGGTAGTCTGACCCTTCCTCTGTACCATAAACCTAAAAAAACACATATTTGACAAGGCTTTCGTTGGAGTTTTTGGGCATTTACAGGGGTAGTTTAATGACGCTGTTGGTATTTTGACCCTTCTTCTGCACCTTGAACCTAAAACAAGACGCATTAGAACCCAGTTGATCCCCTTTTTGAGCTATCGTAGAAGTTTGGGGCATTTCAGGGCTAGTTTAATGACCCTGTTGGTAGTTTGACCCTTCCTCTGCACCATGAACCTAAAAACACACACTTTAGGATCCGTTTGATCTCCTCTTTGACCGTTGGAAAATAGTTATGTGAGAGGAGGAGGAGGAGAAGGAAGAGGAGGAAGCGTTTGGAGGAGTACCGACCACCCGAACCACCTCGTCCGTACGTCACCAGCGCTGTTTTTTGATCTGGTAATGCGCCTAGAACTCCACCGCAATGACTCTGCCCGTGATGGAATAAAACCGCACAAACGTTGGAAATGAGGCGCGCAGACCGAGGTTGTTTTAGGAGGTGAATGACACCCGGGCATTAGAGGGAAAAAGAATATAACACACTGGTAGATCTCGTAAAAGTCTCCTCACTTTGGTTTTTCTTAAGGAAACTGGACTGAGCCGACTCCAGGGTGTTCATCTTTGCATTAGAGGAAGAAGAAGAAGAACCGAGGAAAGGAAAGGATGATAGTGTAAAATTTGTCCATTTGGGAAAGAAAAATGGTAGATGTAAATGTCTCTTCGTTTTGTTTTTCTTAAGGGAACGGAACTGAGCCGACTCCAGGGCGTTCATCTTTGCATTAGAGGAAGGAGAAGAAGAACCGAGGAAAGGAAAATAAACAAGAGCTTTGATGATAGTGTAAAACTTGTCCATTTGGGAAAGAAAAACGGTCGATGTCGTCAATGTCTCCTCGCTCTGGTTTTTCTTAAGGAACTAACTGAGCCGACTCCAGGGTGTTCATTTTTGCATTAGAGGAAGAAAAAGGAGAACCGAAGAAAAGAAAACAAACAGGAGCTTTGATGATAGTGTAAAACTTGTCCATTTGGGAAAGAAAAATTGTAGATGTCGTAAACGTCTCCTCGTTTTGGTTTTTCTTAAGGGAACGGAACTGAGCCGACTCCAAGGTGTTCATCTTTGCATTAGAGGAAGAAAAAGGAGAACCGAGGAAAGGAAAATAAACAAGAGCTTTGATGATAGTGTAAAATTTGTCCATTTGGGAAAGAAGAATGGATTGGAGAAAGGCGAAGGAAGAAAAAAAATGAAAAACGACTTTATTTTTTACATGCGAACTTAAGAAACGTGAAAAAAATACCAAAAAAATTAATAGAGAGCGAAAATAGTGAAAAAATATTAGCTGGAATTTAATAGGAAACGAAAATAATTAATAAAAATACTTGAAAATTTAATAGCAAGCGAATATAGTTAATAGAAATAGCTGAAAATAATAATAAGCGAAAATATAGGGAAACAATATCTACCCCGCCCCCCCCATACAAACACAACCACCCATCCCATCCCAAATCCACACAGCATCTACCCCTCTTCCCTCTCTCTCCCTCCCCCTTCCCCCAATCACTCTCAGCATCACTCGGGAGATAAAGAGAGAGAGAGGGGCTTCACCTAATACGTATAAATCTCAACAACATCAGGAATAGTCTGGCACGAAGTCGACAATCTGTACCTGTTTTTTTTCTCTCTCTCGTTTACTTCTCGCCTTGTCTTATCTGTGACGGTCTTTAGTTCATGCCGAGAGCGGGTTCCAAAGGGGTATTAGATCAGGGACAGCTCCGCGTCTTGATATCCAGTCGTCGGTAGCCTCTCAGATCGGTGATTAGACTCCTCGCTATCAGTTCGGACACCTGCCGTAACTCACCTGAGAGCCACACCTTCCCTAGACGGCCACGCACACACATACACACATACACGCAGTCCTTCGGCCGCCACTCCATTTAGCGGCGTTCTCGGGTCCAGCAGTGATCGCGTGGCGGTTTTAAACACTTCTCTAAGGGATTAATCGTGATGAACGTCCCCTAATAACCACGTAGTGACTCGACGAGGATATTAATTGCGAGATAATCCGTTTGCAATCAACTATACTTCAGTCGCTGCGTCGCGGTATGGAGTATCAAGATGTGGACGAGGAGGAGGAGGAGGTAGAGGAAGAGGAGGAGAAGGATGAGAAGTAGGTGTAGAAAGCCCTCCTCCTTCTCCTCGCCCCTCCTCCTCCTCCTCCTCCTGACGCGGCGATGGTGGTCAGATAGAAGCCTTGATCACACCTCGCCCGTCATCGCCGACAAGAACCCGCCAATCGCAGCGTCCAGATCGCTAGTGTCACTGCAATTAGCGGCGGAGACTCGTCCATAATAGGCTCCCGATTGCTCGATTTACATGTTAATGGTGCCCTGTGCTTGGGGAGTTATCGGGGAGTGCCTAAGTGCCCCCTCCTGACCCCCTGGCCCCCTTAAACTCCCCTCTCCCCCCTCATTCACACGCACACGCCGCTGACCTTCCTCATCTGATCTCAGTCCCTAAAGTTATGTGTCTGCCTCAAGGGTCGACTCGCGTAGATTTGAGCGACAAGGCGAGGAGTAAATAGTGGTCGTGGAGGAGGAGGAGTCGGAGAAGGAGGAGGAGGAGGAGGAGGAGGAGGAGGAGGCGACTTGCATGCTGACTGGCCTTCTGTTACCTTACCTTACCTTACCTTATCCTGCCTTACCTTACCTTACCTTACCCTACCTTACCTTACCTTCCTTACCTCACCTTGCTACCCTCTTTCCTTCCTGCTCATACTTCTCTTGCCCTTCCTCTCCCTTCTTCTCTCCCTTCCCTCCATTCATACTCCATTTTTTCTTCCTTTCTATACTTCTCTTATCCTCTCTCTCCTTTTTCCCTCCCTTCCTCCTCCATATCTCTTCCTTCCCATTCTCTTACCCTCTCTCTTCTCTCCCTTCTTCCCTACTCCACCCTTCCCTCCCTTCCTACCCCCTGTTTCTTACTTCTCAGCTTCCCTCCCTTACCCATCCTCTCTCTGCTTCTCTCCGCTCCCTTCTCTTCCCTGCTCCACCTTTGCCATGCCGTCCTACCTGCATTCTGGGTTGCGATGTACAGATAGCGCCAATTAACACCTTGCCCGGCTGATCCTGCTTTAGGTGTTACCCTGCCACCCTAATCAGCTGTCATCTCAATGATGTCCCTCTCTCTCTCTCCCTCCTTCCTTCCTCCTTCCTTCCTTCCTTCCTTCCTTCCTTCCTTCCTTCGCCTCTCTTTTGCTCCTCCCTTTCAATGTCCTCTCTCAACCTCCCTTCCTTCCTTCCTTCCTATCTTCCCTCCTTCCTTCTTTCCTTCCTTCTTTCCCACGCTCTTGCCCCTCCTTTTCCCTGTAATCTCTCCCCTCTTTCCCCTTTCCTTCCTCCCTTTCTTTTTTCCTTCCCTTCCCTCACATGCTCTTCCCATCCCCTGCCTTTCCATTCCTTGCACATCATCTCTTACCTCTTCCTCCCCTTTCCTTTCTTCCTTCTTCTTCTTTCCTTCCTTCCTTTCCTTGCCTCTGTCTCCTGCCTCTCCCTCGCACTCCATCCTTCACGTCTATGTATCCACATCTCTTTGAATATATGTTTGTTACCATTTATATATTTTTTCCATTATTCGTTTTTATTGTTTCCCGTGAGTATAAATTGTAGCTCAGAATCATGCAAGCGAACGATATTTTTCTTGCCATGCACCGGGGAAGTAAATTTCGTTGCGGTATCCGGTGTTTAACCTACACACACACAAACACACACACACACACACACGTACACAATAGCCCTTATCTTGTCTGGTCGCTAATTCTCTCGTTCCCTTCCTCTGCCATTTACGGTCCGGCCGATCTCACTCCCGCATTAGTTTCTTGTCGCTGACCACTAGTGACTCGCCAGACTACTTATTTCGTGGGTCTTTTTCGTTCCCCCTTGATTCTTCTTTCTCTCCTCCTCCTCCTCCTCCTCCTCCTTGTTCTCTTTCAATTCCACTTTACATTCAATTCTCTCTTCTTTTTCAATTCCTCTCTCTTCCTCTTTCTTTGTATTGCCTCTTCTTTCTTTTATTCGTGTTCTTCCTTGGTTTCTTACTTCTTCCTACTCTTTTATTTCTTTCATTCTTTATTTATCTCTTTATTTCTGATTTTTCCTTCTCGTTCGCCTTGTTTTTTCATGTTTTCCCTTTTCTTTTTATATACGATCTTCTTTTGTTTTCCTATTATTATACTTGTCCTTATTTTCCTTTTCTTTCCTGTTCTCCTCCTCCCCCTCCTCCTTTTCCTCTTCTTTGTCTCCCTCTTCGTCCTCCAAAATCTCCTTCTCCATTTTCTGTCCTTATTATACTTATTCTCCTTCCCATGTTCCTCCTCTTTTTCTCCTCTCTCTCCGTCTCCTCCTCCTCCTTCTCGTTTTCCTCCTCCTCCTCCTCCTCCTGTTCCTCACACCTCGGTTCATACAGGTCTAAAACGCCTCTCATTTGGTCCTGATTAGATTACCTCGCCGTGCAATCAGTCGGGACATTCCTTAACCCGGAGGAGACAATTTGTGGTCATCGCGACGCTCTCAAGTGGCTCGGAAGGGGATGATTGGGACGGAGGTGGCGCTCTCGGCTGGTAATTGAGGCGTTCTTAGCCCCGAAACAGTAGGTAGCCGGGTATTACAATGCACGCCCCGCATACGAGCCAACCTTTGTCCCTTGAAGCTGATGTTACCGGTGCTGTTGAAGTCATTTGGTCCTGGTGATATTCTCTCTCGTGTTCTAAAAGATGCCAAGGATTCAATTTACATACTTACCTGGGTTGTGCTCTTAGGATGTCCCGACGAAGGAGTGCAATTGAGAAACGGCGGAGGTTGCTGTTGAAGTCATTTGGTCCAAGTGATGTTCTCTCTCGTGTTCTAAAAGATGCATAGGTTTCAATTTACATACTTACCTGGGATGTGTTCTGAGGATGTCCCGACGAAGGAGTGCGATAGAGAAACGGCGGAGGTTGCTGTTGAAGTCATTTGGTTGGTTTTCTTCACCTTTCTCTATCTCCTCTGTTCCTCCTCTGTTCCTCCTCCTCCTTATTCTCTCTTGTTATCCTCTACATCTCCCATTTCCCTCCCCCTTTAGCCTCTCTTTTCTCCTCCTTCATTCTATTCCTCCTTTCCATATTGTTTATCATTTTTATACTTATGTATCTCTCTCTCTCTCTCTCTCTCTCTCTCTCTCTCTCTCTCTCTCTCTCTCTCTCTCTCTCTCTCTCTCTCTCTCTCTCTCTCTCTCTCTCTCTCTCTCTCTCTCTCTCTCTCTCTCTCTCTCTCTCTCTCTCTCTCTCTCTCTCTCTCTCTCTCTCTCTCTCTCTCTCTCTCTCTCTCTCTCTCTCTCTCTCTCTCTCTCTCTCTCTCTCTCTCTCTCTCTCTCTCTCTCTCTCTCTCTCCCTCTCCCCTTTCTATTGCCTCCCCTTTTTCCTTCTGTTCCTTTCTCTTCTCTCTCTCCCTTTATCTCCTCCCTTTTTTTTTTCTTCTATTCCTCCTCTCCATGTTATCATTTTTATTTTCTCTATTCTTTTATTTTCCATTCCTTCACTTCTCTCTCTCTCTCTCTCTCTCTCTCTCTCTCTCTCTCTCTCTCTCTCTCTCTCTCTCTCTCTCTCTCTCTCTCTCTCTCTCTCTCTCTCTCTCTCTCTCTCTCTCTCTCTCTCTCTCTCTCTCTCTCTCTCTCTCTCTCTCTCTCTCTCTCTCTCTCTCTCTCTCTCTGTCTGTCTCTGTTTCTCTGTCTCTCTCCCTCTCCCTCCCTGCATACGACTCCGTTTTTCTCTCTAAACGTTCTCTTTCTTTTCATTCTATATCTTTATTTTAGTCTCATACAGTTCCTTGACTGTTCTTTCCCTACAGCCGTTCACCTACGCACCCCTTTACGTTCACTCTCGAAAAGAAAAGGATGATGCATAGATACATTACCGTTTTTTGAGTGTTTTTTGAGGCGCATGGTACAGAAAGACGGTCAAACTCCCACGGAAGCCTTGTCAAATGTTTGTGGGCGCAGAAATGTTGAAGAATATGACCCACAGTGACAGCGCGCGGTGCTTGCGGAGGCGGCGGCAAGGGCTGGGCTGGGATGGGGGTGGGAAGCCGTGGAGGAGGGCCGTATGTTTAACCGCCCGGGTGCAGCCACGAAGCAGCCGTGATGAAGCTCCGCAGCCTGTAACAGCATCATTTGTAGACGAGGAGAATAATGGTCTGCAGCAATTACCGTCCAATGAGCACCTACTTAGCGGCTCTAAAATATTAACGAAATGAACCAGAAACACATTCCCTGCGATGCTAATGACTCAGTCGGTGGGCCATTTACATAAAGACACAAGAACGTCAGCACGCAGCAGGCAGGCAATTGCGGGATGCCCACTGGCGGCCCTGGAGTGACGGCCGCGGCTCAACGTCCTTCTTGCTGTTCATAAATTGGTGTAACCCGCCCTCGGAGCACCTCAGGTAGCCCGCGCACCTGTCCACACGAGGAGATACTGTGCTTGAAGTTACAGGAAGGAATTACAGGCTTCAGGCGGCGAGGTTGTGGTGTTACAGGTTATAGAAGACGAGGTTGTGGTGTTACAGGTTACAGAAGACGAGGTTGGGGTGTTACAGGCAGGAGTTACAGGCTACAGGCGGCGAGCTTATGGTGTTATAGGCTACAGAAAACGGGTTTGTGGTGTTAAGGAAGGAGTTACAGGCTACAGGCGGCGAGCTTGTGGTGTTACAGGCTACAGAAGACGAGATTGTGGTGTTACAGGCAGGAGTTACAGGTTACAGGCGGCGAAGTAGTGGTGTTACAGGTTACAGAAGACGAGGTTGGGGTGTTACAAGTTACAGAAGACGAGGTTGTGGTGTTACAAGTTACAGAAGACGAGGTTGTGGTGTTTCAAGTTACAGAAGACGAGGTTGTGGTGTTACA
The DNA here is from genome assembly GCF_024679095.1 of Eriocheir sinensis. Lineage (NCBI taxonomy): Eukaryota > Metazoa > Arthropoda > Malacostraca > Decapoda > Varunidae > Eriocheir > Eriocheir sinensis. The sequence goes on from NC_066525.1 coordinate 633,626, forward strand.
AGTTACAGAAGACGAGGTTGTGGTGTTACAAGTTACAGAAGACGAGTTTGTGGTTAGTTAATGCACCTAAGTCACCGCGGCCAACAAGCAACGGCGCCACACACATACCTTGCCCTCATACGACTTGGTAATCTGCGCTCATCACGGCAATTACCTGCACTCTGGAACCTTAAGTAAATAGTTCGTTAGCCAAGCACCGCGGGGACCTGTAATCAACGGGTATTATGTCTGCAAAACGCCCCAGATCATAGGTTCGAAAGTCTTGCGGAACAGCGTCGGAATACGTTTTTTACTGCAGTCCCACGCCCCATAAACGGATTTGTTACAGGCCCGGATAATTATGTGTTTTAATGGGTCGTGTGTGAGGCTCGTAATATCGGGTTGTGAATATCTTGTACGAGCTGCTGTTGTGGGGTGCTTATTAAGAGCTCTGGGGAATTGACTCAGTTGTTATTTGCATTCATTTACAGGTCACTTTTCAATCTAAGTAACCTATATGAATGCGTACATACGATTAGTTTCACTCGAGTGCTCCGGTCTCGAAAATTTTGCTCTACTGCACAGTGTTATGGTAATTGTAGTATATCAGTGTATTATTATTATTATTATTATTATTATTACTTAATATCACCACGAATTAGGCATGCAATATCAATGGAAAAAACCCACGACAGATAGATCACGCCACCTTGTAGGAATGCCAGCTATCAGTGTTTACCGTCTCAGTTTGTATACAAAGCATTTCATCAAGCTTAGAGGTCACCTTGACATACGTGACCAATTGTAACTTCATTATTTTCCAATCTGTAATTCGTCACTCCTTCCAGAGAGCTCGACCGACACACACCTATGGTCTCGGCTCTCTCTCTCTCTCACCAACGCTACGCTGTACCTTAGGTTAAGAATACATTTCTTCTAAGACAGCAAGTGTTTTTCCTCACGCCCACCAAAACCCTGGCTGAGCTCCTCGCAACCAAGTTTTACACCGTTACAACAGAGCGTTGACTTCTTCTATTCTCGAACTGAGCTAACCCGTGGGATGGCCGGGGCAAAGGCTCATGGCATCGATCTAGTATGGTGGATATGTGGTTCTGAGACTGGGTGACTGACTGACTGACTGACTGGCTTGTTACAGGGTTGGCTTTCCTATGTAGCCTGGCTTGTTCACTGGCTGGGTGCGTGGGTGTGAGTGCGTGGGTGGCTGCTGGTTGAGTGAGTACGTGAGCTTCTGGTTAGGTGCATGACCAGCCAGGCATTGCTGTGTGTCGTGTATTTCAATTTCCTTGGCCTGTAAATGGAGTGAAAAATGTCCATGCAGTCGACAGTCGTAACTTTGGTCCAACTTGTGGCTCGCTGTATGACTATAATAGCTTTGGAGTATAATGACTCTTGTTTCTCTTTCTTGCGGTTGTGAACATGTATAAAGTGTTTTTTTTGTTTTGTTTAGAATTGTCATTAGTAACAGCTGTTCATGGTCTTCAGCATCTAAATCGGCCTTAATTATTGTATACTACGAAGGTGATTCTACTTTCTCGTTACTGGCTGGTAAAGGAAATTAAAAAAAAACAGATATTGTCAGTAGTAAGTGTTGTTCATAGACTGCAACTACTAAAATTACTTTAATTATTGTATATTACGTTGTTAATTCTACTTCCTCTTTATTGGGTGGTAAGAGAAAGAATGATAAAGAGAATTGGCAATGTCAGTTGTAAGTGTTGTTCATAGACTGCAACTACTAAAATGACTCTAATTATTGTATATTACGTTGCTAATTCTACTTCCTCTTTATTGGGTGGTAAGAGAAAGAATGATAAAAAGAATTGGCATTGTCAGTAGTAAGTGTTGTTCATAGACTGCAACTTCTAAAACGACCCTAATTATTGTTTACTAAGTTGCTAATTCTACTTCCTCCTTATCGGGTGGTAAGAGAAAGAATGATAAAAAGAACTGGCATTGGCAGTAGTAAGTGTTGATCATGGGCTGCAGCAACTCGAAACGGCCACTGGTAGCATTTAGTCGTTATTCAATAGTAAAAAAAAAAGTATTGAAGATTGAAACTGATAATGTGGTTGAACTCTTCGGGTAAAGGTTGTATTAGTGGTTGTTGTGGTGTCACAGGCAGCAGTTACAGGTTACAGGAGGAGAGGTTGTGGTTTTATTGGCGGAGAAGTGCATAAAAAAATAAAATCACTTGGGTTGTCATTGGTAATTGCTGTTCATGGTCTGCGATATAACTCTAAGCGGCCGTGGCGGTGGCTCTCGTAAGGCTTTCATAAGCGTTATTGATTATCGCGAGCAAGTGGCCGTGTGTCATCGCGGCCCTCCTCTCGGTAGCTGTAGCGGCGGGTGGCCAGCGGACGGTTGCCGGGCCGCGCCGCTGCACCTGACGCCCCTCACACACCTGCACGGCGGGGCGGGGCGGGGCGCGGCGGAAATGCGGCAGTCTGCGTGTCCAATTAGACTCGTAATTCGTCTTGTTCCAGGCTGCCTCGCATCAAAAACGTGCTGTTTCATGCGACCCCAAGACAGAGCCGACCGAGAGGGCGGTTATGAACACGTTCGGGAGTGCTAACAAATGGTGATGTCCGCTTGCCTTTGGTACAGGCCTGGATGGCGAGGTTCCTGCTCCTCTTAGCGGCCTCAAAGGGTGCAATCAGGCAGGGAGCGAGCCAAAGCTTTCGTGGGTGCATTGAGAGTGTATCGCTTCGCTTCTTTCTTTAGGTCAAGGTACAGAGACATGTTAAGGACGCATTAAAAGTATATCGCTTCAAAGACCCGTCCTTCTCTAGTTTCCTTCGGTCATTCGTTAAAGAGAGAAGACAAGGACGTAGTAAAGAACCCACTTAGATAATGTCGCCTTAAAGACCTTTCCTTCATTCATTTCCCTCGGGCATCGTCTCAGGTCGGCAAGAAACAGTGATAAGTGAGTTCGCAGTGACAGCATTTTAGGGACGATTGGACGTGGACGGAGCGACTCTCGGGCGGGCCGGGGCTGACGCACGGCAGGCCAAGATCTAAATAAGGCAGGCAGGCGGTAGGGACGAGTGGGTCATGCTGCCGCTGCCTGCCGTGGGTCCCGCCCGGCCGCAGCCTTCACCGGAAGATTTGTGGGCCACTCCATCACAGCGCGGAGGCCGGTAATTGTTCCAGTGGCAAAATAATATATAGCCGGGTCTCCCTGCATACTAGGACGAGACTGGAGGGCAGCAAGCATCGCGGTGGTGGTGGTGTTGTGGTGATGGTAGTGGTGGTAGGTGGTGGTTGTCGTGGTGATGGTACAGGTGTTGGTGGTGTCGGTGGTGGGTGGTAATGGTGATAGCTGGGAGGTGGGCTTGAAGTAGTGGTGTTGTGTGGTGGTGGCTGGTGTTGTGGGTGATGGTGGTGGTGGAGGTGGACAGGCCCGCTGGGTGCTTGCTGGCTACGTTACCATAATCAATTGAGACAAGACTAGTCGTGGCAGGATGAGCGGCTTGAAGGCTTGGCTGGGCGGCTGACTGATTGACTCCTCTAAGCCTTGCGATCTGATTAAGAAGCGCCCTGAATTATAGGTTCGCTTGGGAGGAATACCGAATGAGTTAGTGCTGTTCTGACTGGCTGTCGAGGCTCTGTTCACCTCCCAATAAATGCCTGTCTGCACCTCTGACTCGCCGAAGACTAAGTGCCCCGTATTCTTAAACATTCCGGCGGCCAGGCACACGCATTTGACAAGGCTTTCGTAGGAGTTGTGGGAGGCATTTCCAGGGGTAGTTTAGTGACCCTGGTGGTAGTATGACCCTCCCTCTGTACCATGAACATAAATGAAGATTCATGGGGACGCGTTCAACCTCTCTTTTTGACCTTTGGAAATGATTGATGTAAGAGAAGGAAACATCTAAGAATACTGTCCTATGTAACTAAGAGTGAGTGAGTGAGTGAGTGAGTGAGTGATTTCTTCGGGTTCTTGTTATGCGAGTTCTTTGTTGGCTTTCGGCACTGATGACTGATTGAATTCCTTATTAGTCTAGTAACCTGATTGGGTAATTGCACGTCTTAAAGATTAGGTTAGACTAGGTTAGTAAGCGCATGGTATGAGTTAGCGCCACAATGACTGACTGCACCAGCCACCTCCCTTCCCGATGATGGAGTGGCTGGCGGTCTGACTTACTCGAGACTAAGTAATTGTTAATGAGTGGGGAGAGCATGAGTAAGTGATCCATGAACTAACTTGGCTCTCTAGCGGACGGGGCGGCAATTATGATGAGTTTTTGGGCCGAGATAGAAGGTGAGTGATGAAGTGACTGGCTGGTGGATAACTGGTTGGTGGATGACTGGGTGAGGGGGGGTGAGGGTTTATGGAGGGTTTAACTGGCTGACTGGAAGGGAGAACTTGTATACGACTGATTTGTGGATGACTGGATGACTGGATGACTTGTGAATGACTTGTGGATGACTGGATGGCTTGTGGATAACTAACTGAATGGAGAACTCGTACTGACTGACTGGTGGATGGCTGGCTGAGTGTGATGATGGTTTTAGGAGTGTGTATAACCGACTAACTGAAGGCAGAGCTCACACACCAAGTCATAACTCCGAAAATAACATAAAGAAACTCTGAAAAGTGACTCCCGTTGACCGATAATATTTCAAATGAGGAAACAATGGCCTTCTATCCTGTGTTTTCCCCCGCAAGTTCAGGTTTTCCATTCCCAGCGGGTAATTTGTCGGCCCAAATTACAGCGTTCACAGGGCGGGCGGGATTGACGTAAATAGAGAGGGCTCAAGCACAAAGGATGGCGTTGAACAGGCGGCTTGGGAAGGGAGAGGAGGGCGAGAGGGCTGGTTGGCGGGCGGGGCAGGCGGGTGGCTCAGTGACTACAATCTCCAACGTTCCAGGGCAAGAGAAAACTGACACACAGACGAGAGAATAGAGAGAACTGACACAGACGCACAGAGACACCAAGAGCAAAGACAGGGAGGGACAGATGAATCAACGTATAATTGACTTCTCATTCGGCCACTCCTCTCCAGTTTTTTTTAGGGGCAGTAAGTAGCGGGCTTTTTTTTCATTATTGTCTTTTTTTTTAAGGCCTTGTTCTGTCTCCTTTGATGTAAAAAAAAAAAAAAAAAACGACGTTAGATCTTCAAGTTTTATTGTGGATCGGGAAGCGAGGATCGGGTAAGGTCAACAAAGGCCCGTATTCTCAACCTTTAAGGAGCTCACACATCAACAGCTGACAAGGCTTTCGTAGGAGTGTGGGGCGTTTCCAGGGGTACTACTTTTATGACCCTGGTGGTAGTGTGACCCTTCTTCTGTACCGTGGACGTGGAAAAACACTCATGAAAACCCGATTAACCCCTTGACCGGGGATTTCCCACAAGAAGACATCACCAAGCTACAGGAGTGGAGCAAAAAGTGGCTGCTGCAATTCAGTGAGGAAAAATGTAAAGTCCTGCGCCATGGGAGAGGATATCCAGCATACCAATACCACATGGGAAACACGCCACTAACCACCACAGAAGCAAAGAAAGACCTGGGACTATATGTTACCAGGCTATCAGTGAAAGCCGAATCCGTACCAATCGCAGCGGACGGGTTAATCTCCCTTTCGGCCTTTGGAAATAGGTGAAGTGAGAGGTGGAAGCGCCGGAGAATACCAACCCAGCCTCGCCTCGCCTCGCCCGGGTCTCCGCCGCTACAGGTCCCCGCGAGATAATGCCGCGTCGCACCCTCCGCCGCCGCGCCCCGAGCCTGGCTAATGAATGACTCCGGACCTGCGGCTGCGAATTGTGCGCGTCAGGTTTAGGCGTTTGTTCTGTTTACTCTTTTTGCTCCTTTTATTTTTTTGCAAGTGATGGTGTCGTGATGGAGGGGATAGCGGGGAGGAGAGGAGGGAGGGAGGGGAAGGCGTGGGCTCATTACCGACAATGACAAGTTAGGTAGAGAGGTCGATCCTCCTCTTCCCCCGTTCTTCTTCTCTCCCTCGCTCCCCTTCCCTTCCCTGTCCACCTCCCCTTCCCTCCCTGGCAACCTCCCCTTCCTTCCTCTTTACCCCTTCTCTTCCCTACCCTCCCCTGACTACCTCCTCTTCCCTCCCTCCATTCTCTACCTCTTCCTACATTATTATTCGTCCTGGTTCCTCGTCCGCCTCCGATTCCATCACTACTGTCTGCGTCCGTCTGTCCAATCGCCTCTCCATCTGTTTCCCTGTCTGTTGGGTGTATTGACGAATGAATAATTAATTGACAGAAACACGACCTTCTTCAGGTGCCGAGTTTATCTAAAAACGATCATGCTAGGAGGCGGGCACCTGACTTAAGCTTACCTGAGACTGCCCTGGTAGTGTTGACTGGCTGGCTGGATGACTGGGTGGTTGGCTGAGTGACTGGATAACTGGCTTACTGGGTGGGTGAGTGGGTGACTGGCTGGCTTGACCGTATATGTACTTCTGAGCGTCTCCGTAAATGACTACCTAAGTGATTGGCTATGTGATTGGATGTCCGTATGTCCTATCAGTTACCATCTCCGCTTTTCCTGCACTCTCATCATTGGACCGCTTCTCAGTCTGTCTCGGCGTTCAGTCTTAACCTTTGTTCAGCAGGGATTACTAAACAAGGCAGAATGACAGTCGATCTTGCTAGCTTACAATAGATGTTAGTGTATATTTAGATTTAGGTAAAAGTTGAAGTGATGCAAATACTGAAAGAATAAGCAAACTAACTATCCATCTATCAATCTATCTATCTGTGTGTGTGTGTGTGTGTGTGTGTGTGTGTGTGTGTGTGTGTGTGTGTGTGTGTGTGTGTGCGCGAGAGAGACGGATAATATTGCAAAAAAGGACAGCACATAGACTAGAAGAAGGCCACGCACTCGTCCGTATCGACCCGAGGCTGAAAGTTTAGAGAATTAGAAGTAAAATATACGAGAGAAAAAAGAATCATAAGACGAAGGCAAAAATAACTGCACGTGTTACATTTTATACGCCTCTCCGCGCTCCTTGTTTAGTTAATACGCTGCGTTAAGATGATAAAAAAATACTAAACAAAAGCTTATAATACGAAGACAAAAATAACTCATGCACGTGTTCATTCTCACACGCCCGCGGCCACGAAATATTTGGTCTCCTCGCGTTGATGTTAAATTGATATTCCTTGCGGTGAGAAAGCCCTCGTTCATGCGTGGACCGGCTCACGTCAGCTATATATAACCTTTATGAAGTTTTATTGCTATTTCACAAACTCTGAACATTATAATCCCGAACGTCCATCCCCTGTCTCACCACACTCCTTCAAACCCCGAAATACCTGCATGCGCGCTCGCCTCCCTACTGGCAAAAACTCCCGAGTCTTAACATAATAGTATTCTTTTTCCCGCGTCGCCGCCTTGCTCGCTGTGCGGGTCGCTACCTTAGCCTGGCAGGTCGGCGCTCAGGCTCTTGTAAGCTGTTTGTCCGCGCGGCGCCGCTCACGCTGACGGCCCAGCGGGAGTATGTTCCGTCAATATGTTTTAGCGAAGAAGCGTGTATCCCTGTGTACCCTTGTAATTAGCGAAGCATTGCGGTGTTAGTCGTGTGTTTTTTTGGGTCGTTACATTTAATCGCCAGCTTTAAAGTCTTCAGGCTCGTAGGATTGTAAGAACGCGGACGTTAGTTCTTGTGACGAAAAACGGAGAGACGCTTCAACGAACATGGCATTTTTGGTGGCGTGTGTTTGTGTGTTTAATATCAAATGTCAGTCCTCAGATTTATTGTATTGCCATGATACAGACTTTGTGATAATTGATAAGATCTGAAGGACTTTCGAACTCACAGAGATGAAGGGACGTATTCTTAAACATATTTGACAAGGCTTTCGTAGGAGTTATGGGGGGCATATCCAGGGGCAGTTTAATGGACCTGGTGGTAGTTTGACCTGTCTTCTGTACATGAACTTAAAAGAACTCTCATGAGAATCCGATCCTCTTTGACCTTTGGAAATGGCTGATGTGAGAGGCAAAAGTATCTGATAAAGTTGGGGGCGTACGCTATAGCTGCGCTTGGCCTCGGTGCTCATATCCGTCCCATTGACCCTTTGAGCCTGCGGGAACATAAATAATATGTACAAACTCAAAATTGGGAAAAAAATACCGAGATTTCTTCCTCCTGCAATAAATCGTACAAACTTATGGTCATTAAAAGCGGAGGGAGACACTCATGAACACATATAATCGGTCAAATGACATATCGTGTAAAAAATAAAACCAACACAGTCTAAAACTTTTCATCTCCGCGTCTTGGGTTTTCATTTTCACGGTCCGGCGGTGACGTATAGCAACAGAGAAAGACATTCATATGATCACATTTAACCAAGCAATTGACATGTGGAAAAAAAATCAACACAGAATGGCTGGACCTCCCCGTCTCACTTTTTCATCATCGCGTCTTGGGTTTTTATTTTCACGGTCCGGCGGTGACGTGTTGCCAGGTGTGTGCTCGCTCTTACCTGCCGGCATCCACACCTCCCGCCGTGAGCCGTGGGGCGTGACAGGCGATCGGCGGCCTCACATATCCTCGCCGAACCGTCACTGCTTTGAAGTTTCTGTCAACACAACTTATCGCTCTGGGCTGAGAAAGAAGCAGTTGTTGTGTTTGTTTTCCCCTCTTGTATCCTGTAACAGTCATGCAGGAATCCGATGTGTGTGAATACGTGTTGCTTGAAGATATGTTTGTTTTAAATGACTCGTCTCAGCGCTAAGTATAAAGCATCTTGTCAAGCTAAGTAAGTAGGTGTTGGGCGGTGCTTTTTCTAACCCTCGTTGCCACTAACATGCAGACAGACAGACAGACAGGCATTCTCATCTGACGTAATCAATAAAGAAAAAAGCTGCTCGGGTATAAAATATGTGGAATTCGTGACCTATTATTGCCCTGGATGGTGTTTTTCCTCCATTACCTAAACTTATTCGCTTGGGTTAAAAGGTTTCAGTCAGCTGGCAGGGCAGGACGCGGCTCGGGGTTTCTGCGTGGCTGTCAGAACCGTCAACAAAGTATGGCACATTATTGGCTAATTGTGGCGTTTTCTCTGTGGGCAGAGCGTTCCCGGCGGGCCACTCACCTGCCCCTCGCTCACCTGTGCCGGTGCCCGTATGTCTGCGTGTGTGTGGCCGCCCGCGGAGGCTTAATTAGTGGTGTTTGAGGTCGTGAATGCCAAGAACTCTCAGCGTTGTCTTCGGCCGGGAAAAAGAAATACACAGAACGAAAAAAATGAGATCTAAAATTGTTCACCTTTTTATAAGTTAGTGAAGCGGGTGTTTATAGTTGTATTTGAGGTCGTGAATGCCAAGAGGTCCCTGTTTTGTCTTCGGCCGGGAAACAAAATTTACAGAACGAAAGATATGAGATATAGAAATGTTAACCTTTTATAAGTTAGTGAAGCGGGTGTTTATAGTTGTATTTGAGGTCGTGAAATCCAAGAGGTCCCTGCGTTGTCTTCGGCAGGGAAATGAAACCCAGATCCAAGAAGTAGAATGAAGAAAATGAGGAGATAGACAAGTAATTACTCACCTTTTATGAGCCAGTGAAGCTTGTGTTTACAGTTGCATTCGTGGTCATGAATGCTAGAAAAGGCTTACTTATTTTTATTTGAGGTCGTGAATACCAGAAAATGAAGTCGAGGTTTTATTGTCTATAAACTTGAACTCACAAACACAAAATTGACAAAGCAATGTGCCAGAAAATAGTGGAGAGTGAAAAATAAGATAATAATTGGTCTGTGTTCATAAACTAATGCCCCCCACCTCCAAATTAAACTATATATCGCTCATGAAGTTAAAAAGCATGTTCAAATTATTACCAAATGACGCGAGAAAATAAAGAAAAATTGAATTCAGCTTACATTTTATGAAAGGGATTGTATACAGCCTCACAGAACATAAGATTGGGGAGCACAAAATCGTATACCAAACACAAAACCTCAATAGAAAATAAATAGAAAGGGGAACACAATAGATGACATAAAAAAATAGATGCAAGAAAGGTGTGATTCAGTTTTAATAAGGGATTGTGTGGAGCCTAACAGAACATAAGATTGGGGAGCACAGAATTGTATACCAAACACAAAACCTCAATAGAAAATAAACAGCAAAGGGAACACTATAGATGACATAAAAAATAAATAGATGCGAGAAAGATATGATTCAGTTTTAATAAGGTAATGTGTGGAGCCTAACAAGTTCATCTTCCAGACCCCCACTTATAAAACACAAACCAAGACAAAAATATAAATGGAAAAGGCGGCGAGTAAGATTAGGTTCATTATTTATAAGGGAACATATATAGCCTTCAGGACCATAAGATTATAAGGAACTCAGTACATGACAAAAAATAAGAAAAGAAAACGAGACAAACAGTGATTTAATATTAACAATACAACACACACACTAACACACTAACATAACCACGAGAGACTTGAGAAACCGGTGAAGACTCTTGTTGCAGAAGTTAAAAAAGCTAAAAAAATCACACACACAATATTAATTTACCCACACGCTAATGCTTTAATATTAATTAGGCAATACGTACATACACACACACACTAACACACGCACGAGGGGGGACTAAAGAAACCTGTGAAGACTCTTGTTGCAGAAATTAAAAAACAAGAAAACACACACACACACACACACACACACACACACACACACACACACACACACACACACACACACACACACACACACACACACACACACACACACACACACACACACACACACACACACACACACACACACACACAAACACACACACAAACACACATTATTAATTTCTCCACCCCCTAATGTCTGTTTCGCTGGCTGAGTAACTACGCCTCGCCACTTAACTTTCCTTGCCCAGTGCGCCGGGGATCTTCGACTAATTGAAATACACATAATAATAATGGTGGTTACTATTCGCGTAATTAACCCAAGCCACACCGGAGACTATTAGCCCGGCCTTCTTAAATACCCCAACATTAACCTTCTATTATTTTTAACCGTCCTGAAAATTGCGAGACTGGCTTGCAGGTGGTCGGGAAGGAAGGGAGGGAGGAGGAGGAAGGGAGAGGAGGGAGACTGGGAATGGAGAAAAGTTGGGAAGAAGGGAGAGGTGCTGGGAAGGAGAGAGGATGGTTAAGGAGGAGGGAGGGAGATTGGAAGGGAGAGAAGGGTAGAAGGAGGGATGCTGGGGAGTGGTGGAGATGAGAGGAAACGGAAAGGGAGAAGGGAAGACGAAACAGAGACAAAAGAAGAGAAAGAAAGGAAAAGGATGATGCAACAGAATATAGAACGAAAGGGAGAGATAGAAGAAGGGGGGGCGAAAGAGGGAGAGTGGCTGAGGATGGGAGGATGGTGATGCTGCAGGAGATTGAGATGGAAAAATAAAAAAAGATAAAAAAAAGCAGAGAAACGTATGGAGGTGAATACAAGAAGAGGGATGAAGAGCCAGGGGAAGGAAAATGGGGAAGAAGGGGAAGGGAGGGGGGAAGGGGCAGCCACATCCCTTTAGAAGCACCACCATCACCACCACCACCACCACCAAGAACAACAGGCAGCGCTAACAACCTCCTGCCGCGCACCGAGTCTTGCCAGGTACACTTTGACTTACATTTAATTAACCAGCGAAACTTACCTGTCCTACCTGGCCACCCACATCGCCGGCCAACCTCCCTGTACTACCTCTAACCCACACGTAAGGTCGTTCTCTCCGCTTCACTACGCTGGATTCTCGGTCTTATGTAGCTGGGTTTGTGTAAGGGTAGCTGGAATAGGTTTTACAAGAGTCTAAGGAAGCCTGAATCGCCTAATGCTGATGGTTAGTGTTAAGATGCGCGTCGTTAGCGTAAAACAAACGGCGGATGAAATGGAATGGGAAGGGAGGGAGGAGGGAAGGGAGGAAGGGAGAGGAGAGAGAGAGGGAATGGATGAGAGGAAAAGATTGAGAATGAGGGACGAAGAAGAAAAGAAGGAAGGAAGGAAGGGAGGTACGGAGAGAGATAGAAAGAAGAAGAAATCTCTGGGAAAAGGAAGAGAGAAACTATAGACAGGGAGGAAAGAGAGGAGACAATGGATAGGGGAAAAAGAAGAGGAGGAAAGGGAGGAAGAAAAGTCATATGCTGAGGAAAGGAAGGGAAGTTAGGAATGAAGGGAGAGACAGAAAAGAGGAAAATGAGGACACACTGCATTTTACCCCCCTTCCCCTTTCCCTCGCTCCCCTACCTCCCTTCCCCTCCCTTCCTCCTTCTCTACCCAAGCACACTGCATCAATCTCCCTGCTCCTCCACCATTTCACCCTCCCTTCTTCTCTCGCTCCCACACAACTGCATCTTTCCCATTCCCTCTCTCCCTCTCCTCCTTCCCTCCCAACCTACCCAACACACATGCATCTCACATTCGCACGCGGACAAATTGCAGCCGTTTAGTCGTGAGGGGGGCGTGAAGGATGCCCGGCCATCTCTCACGCGGGTCGGGAGCCTCACGCGGGGACCTAAATTACCGGGAAGAAATAGCCATAAGAGACGCAGATGGTGGGAATGAACTGAGAGAGAGAGAGAGAGAGAGAGAGAGAGAGAGAGAGAGAGAGAGAGAGAGAGAGAGAGAGAGAGAGAGAGAGAGAGAGAGAGAGAGAGAGAGAGAGAGAGAGAGAGAGAGAGAGAGAGAATTAGCAAGGCAGTTATGATTTATTTTTGCCCATGAGTTGCTTCCTTTACTGTAAAATATTAGCGACCCGAGCCCAACACTCTCTAAGGACAAACACGCAACACGCATCAGAGGAAGGTACGCAAGATGTCAACGAACTAACCTACCTCACACACCTTCACGTCACGTTACACAAACACCAGTTGCTCCATTTCTTAATCCGCGTGGGGGAAGGAACGAACAAGAACGAGAACGAGTAGCTGTGTATAGGAGAACGAGAGAGTTTTTCTGAAGACCGAGACTCCGCGCGCAGGAAACTGTAATATACCTGTAATGTGCTCGACTAATCCAAGGGGAGGTGGGGCGGTCTAGTTCGCTGACTCACTCCCTCTCTGTTACTTTCTCCAGCAGTGGTCACTCTTTATATAGCGGCCCACTCACTCACTGTTGTTGTTGGTGGTGCCTGTGAGCTTGTGAGGGTGAACTATCCGGTATACTCCTGTTGTGTTTACGGTTACTGGTGTATAGAGACGAAGAAGAGAAGGGAGAGGAGAATAGAGTGAGGATATAATGAAGGTAGACAGGACGGAGAGGAGCGAGAAAGGAAGATGTCTTAGATAAATGAAATGAGAAGAGGAGGAAAGAGAAAATAAAGAGATCAGAAGAGGAGAGAAAGAGAGATTGATCGATAGGTAGAGGTGATAGATAAGTAGTAGTAGTAGTAGTAGTAGTAGTAGTAATGGAAATAGTGATGATAATAATGATGAAAATAATAGTCCAGCATTCTCTCTCTCTCTCTCTTGATTATCCTGTCTTCTTCACGCCTTCTTCACCTCGTCAACACTCATTTCCTCCTCCTCCTCCTCCTCCTCCTCCTCCTCCTCCTCCTCCTCCCCCTCCCCCTCCTCTTCCTTATATCATCATCATTTTTCCCGTCTCATTTTTCTTCATTCCCCTTCCCTTGTTTTTGTTCACCCTCCTCTTCTTCCTCCTCCTCCTCCTCCTCCTCCTCCTCCTCCTCCTCGCTTTAATTATTTTGTTTTCTTCTTTGTCTTCATGTTTTATTATTTTATTTTCAAGCTCTTCCTCTTCCTTTTTCATCATTAATATATTTCTTCTTATATTTTCCTTTCTTTTTCTTCTAATTATGTTCTTCTCTTATCTCAGTTATTTCAGTTCTTCTGTTTTTAATTTTCCCTCCTTCCTTTCCCGACAGGTCTTCCGGTGTCTGTTCTTCCTATGTATTCCTTCTCCTTCTTTTCCTTCTTTTTCCTCCTCCTCTTCCTTCTCATTCTGCTACTCATGCTATCTGTCAGCCGCCCCCTCCTCCTCCTTCTCTTCCTCCATCTCCTTCGTTTCAAATTCTCGCCGGGGATAAAAAGTACACGTTCATCACCCGAGTCAGACGAGCCAGGAACCGAGTGACTGACAGATCCTGGGAGATAGGCGAGCGGGTAGCAGCGACGCCTTGATAAAGAGATTGAGGATAATGGTTAATCTGGTCTCGAGGGCGAACGCATAGAGGGAAAGATGAGGAGCGCGATATAGCTAGTGTAGATGATGGGAGGAAGGGTTGAGGTTAGGTTGAGGTTGATAATGTGTTAGATAAGTTGATGGGAAGGTAGATAGATGGATGGATGAAGATGTGGATGATAGGGAGATGGAAAGTGAGACCCCGTTCCATTCCTCTCTCTCCCATTTTTTTATTATTATTGTCTCTCTCTCTCTCTCTCTCTCTCTCTCTCTCTCTCTCTCTCTCTCTCTCTCTCTCTCTCTCTCTCTCTCTATCTCTATGCCCCCCCCCCCCCCTACACACACAATAGACAAAGATGTGTATAGCGATTTGCATACGTATACTTACCATACACACACACACACACACACACACACACACACACACACACACACACACACACACACACACATACACAGAGACACAGACACACAGACAGACAGACCATCCCCCACCTTCCCCACCTCCACCTCCCACACACTCTTGTTTCTCTATAATAAAAAGCGGAAAAATACACGAAACTTATTGAACGAAAACCAAAATCAACATGTTTTCCGCACCGGTGGCTTTGTGAACACGGCGGAGGTGATCTCATTGAGGGTTTATTACGCGGCGCACCTCGATCAGCACCACCGCCGCCGCTTCGAAGTCCAGGCAGTCTGACCTTTCACGGCATCGCTGGCCAAGGGGAAACTGATACTTGCCGAAGGAGTGTAATTGCCGCTGCTTCTTCTTCTTGTGTCTGTGTTATGTGAGGATGTTTTTTAAGAGTTTGCGAGGTGGAGGTGGGATGGGTAGAGGAGGTTAGGGTAGTAGTAGTAGTAGTAGTAGTAGTAGTAGTAGTAGTAGTGAGTGATTGACGTTGAGGGAAGAGGTGGAACATAGAAGAAGAATAGAAGAAGGGATAAGGAAGAAACGTGAGGAAAACGAATAATTAAAGAAATAAGAAGAAAATATACCACGTTTCCTTATGAATAATTAATATATACATAACAACAACAAGTAAAAAAAAAAATAAACAACGACATACTCACTTAAAAACAAAACAAATAATAATAATAGCAATAATAATAATAATAATAATAATAATAATAATAATAATAATAATAATAATAATACAAATAACAACAAATACAAACAACAACAACAATAACAATACGATCTCCCCAAACAATAAACGCGAACCCAAAAGTTATTCCTTAATTGGGAGGGAATGCATCGAATTTTCGCTGAGTGGGGGAACCACGGGGCGTCAGGCAGTGTTCACGCTTGGCAACACGCGCACAACAAACAGGAAGGGGGGGAGGAGGAGGAGGAGGAGGAGGAGGAGGCGATGGGAAACTGATGAATGTATTGCCGAGGAAGGGAAGGAAGGGAAGGAGGGAGAGAAAGGAGGAAAGAGGTAAGAGGTAAGGAGGTGGCGAGGAAGGAAGGGGGTTATTCTTCCTTCTTTTCCTGCATCTATATATATTTTTTTTGTTCCTTGTTTCTCTAATTCACGATACAGCAAGGCATTCGTGATAAGATATAGTGTTAGTGCTGGATTATTTAGTGTTCCTCCTTTTTACTCTTTCCAAGTCTCAGCATTCTTCCTTCTTTAACTTCATCTCTATATTTTTTTCTTGTTCCTGGTTTCTCTAATTCACGATACAGCAAGGCATTCGTGATAAGATATAGTGTTAGTGCTTCATTATTTAGTGTTCCTTCTTTTTACTCTTTCCAAGTCTCAGCATTCTTCCTTCCTGAATTACATCTATATATTTTTCTTGTCACTGGTTTCTCTAATTCACGATACAGCAAGGCATTCGTGATAAAACACAGCAATTGTGCTACATGTTTTTGTTTAGAAAGGCCAGCACAGAACACACGTCTCATTATTCTCATTCACTTCCTGCTTTTTTCATTATTTTCTTCTGGTTTTCCTCTTATCATTTATTCCCTGCCCTGTTTACTACTTCACATTGTTTAGGAAGATCAGCAGAACATATCTTATTCCTTTCTCTTTCTCTCCCCTTTCATTTTTTTCTTTCATTATTTTCTTCTGTTTTTTCCTTCTGTCATTACTGTTATTTATTGCTGCAATTCCCTCACTTCTCATCCTCATATCTTCCGTTGTTTAGAAAGACCAGTTGACCACACGTCTTATTTAATCTCATTCTCTCGCCCTTCTGTTTTTCTTTTTATGACTATTTTCTTCATATTTTTCTTGCATTATATTTCCGTCTGGCTACCCGCCCCCGTCAACACTTTGCATGGTCTCAATCCCATTTATTTTGTTATTTCCACAAGCATAATCTGCGGGCGGGTGATTCTCCTGAGGCTCAACCTTATTATTTTCTACGATTTTTTTCCTCCTCCTCCTTTTATTCTTCCTTCTATTAGCTTCATTCTGACGGCCACTATTTGCCGGATTTGTCTTTATTCAATTTAACCGGTTACTCCCTTGCAAGCTGTTGTCTCTCTTATTTTTCAAATTTTCTCTTCTTTTTCTCCTTTTTATTTGGTTTTCCTCGCTCTATTTGATTTTAACGACCTCATTTTTGACATTTTATTTGATTTTTATGACATTTCCTTTCTCTTCATTTCCTTTCCTCTCTCTTCAGCCTTTCCAGTTATCTCATTTCTTCCTATTATTCCTCTTATGTTTGTTTTTCACACGTGGTTTTGCTTCCAGTCTTCAGTCTCACGAGGCTCGCAGATATCGCTTTGAACTCTTTGAACTATTCTCTTTCTTCTTTTTATTTCGTTTTCCTCGCTTTACTTGATCTTAACAGCCGCATTTTCTGCATTTGATTTGATTTTTATTACATTTCCTTTCTGTTCACTTCCTTTCCTCTCTCTTCAGTGTTTCCAGTTATCTCATTTCTTCCTATTATTATTCTTTCTTATGTTTGTTTTTTACACGTGGTTTCGCTTCCAGTCTTCAGTCCCACGAGGCTCGCAGATATCGCTTTGAACTCCTCACACACACATTAAGACACTCACAACATTGCTTCTGTGTCTAAACATTCATTTTTCCATGATTCAAATTTAGCCTTCGTAGTGATAACTCTCATTGGGATTACAAGGTTAAGTTCAACGTGTTAATATCGTATTCAGTCTGCACTCCACCCAAACCGCACTAGAATATTATGGACTCTCGCTCCCCTCAACAAAGTGTGGTCATATTCCTTCGTTAATAAATGTGATGCATGTTTCGGTATATTTAGAAAGCCGGTAATGCTGTCGGGGATATACATGATAATCGGCGCCTCTGGACAGCTTGCGTGCTTAGGGAGGCGGGTCTTATTTATTGTGGTGCTTGGCGTCCGACTGGGCTGTTATTATTTGATGTAATTTTTTTGTGTTTATGTTTATACTTCCCTCTCTTTTTCTTCTGTGTGTGTGTGTGTGTGTGTGTGTGTGTGTGTGTGTGTGTGTGTGTCTGGGTTATGGAGGGAGGGAGGAAGTTTTTTTTGTGTGTGTGTGTTTGTGTTTGTGTGTGTGTGTGTGTGTGTGTGTGTGTGTGTGTGTGTGTGTGTGTGTGTGTGTGTGTGTCTCATTATCTGTCTGTCTGTGTCTGTCTCTTTCTTTACAAACATATAAAAAAAAATACTTGTCCTTACCGATAGATAGAAAAGCAGACAGTTAGAAAAATAGAAAGGTGTTTGTATGTATGTATGTATATATGTATGTATGTATGTGTTTTCAGGTGTCCCCTCCCTCCCCTCCCCCCTCCCTACCCACACCTCCCCTAACCACCGCTTAATTCATGCTGGCCGCTACCTGGACATTACTTGAACCTGCATGTATTCTTTTTCCCACACTCTCTATGTAATTGGCACTCCTGTTGGCCGCATCGGAGCAAGAGAAATGAGATGGGGGCGATAATTATTCATGGCTTTCTGTAGTGGTGGTTATGCCTTCCTTAGCTGGCCTGCCCTTCGCCTCAACCTTACTGACCGGCGGATTGGCTCACTCACTCACTCACTCACTCACTTGCTCTTCTTCTGTTTGTTCTTTTTTTCTTTCTTCTCTCCCTCGGTATCTCTATCTCTCTCAAGCCTCTTTCGAAATCCTTCCTCCCTTCCTTCTCTCCCTATCCTCCCCCTCTCCCACCTCTCTTTAATTCCCTTACGCCCCTTCCTTCTCTCCTCCTTTCCCTTCCGCCCCCTCCCGCTCACTCCCACACCCAGTCACACACTCCCCTGTCTTTTAATCCTTCTCTCCCAATTTCCCTTCGCTCCCTTATTCCCCCTCCTTCTCACACTCCCACACCCACCCACACACTCTCCCTCCACAAGACCGGACGCATTCATTTCACAAGCAACCTCTCGAACCGTGTATGTGTGGGCCATTAGCCTTCATGGATACTGCTTGGCGTCCCTGGTTACCCTGCTTTATTAACTCTCCCGCTTTTCCGCGCATTATCAAGACAAACACGAAGTCATAATACGTTTTGGTCTTGACGAGGAGGAGAGAGGAGGAGAGACTTTCTGCTGCCTTGTTGTTGGTGGTGGTGTTGTTGCTTCTTATAATAATTTTTCGGTGTTAGTCTATTTATGTTTTTGGGTTTGGTTGTAATTATTTTGTTGGGTTCGTCATGAAGGTCCTCCTCCTCCTCCTCCTCCTCCTCCTCCTCCACCATCACGATCACACGCTCTCCTCCGCATCTCGTGAAAACCATCTTCTTGCCACATGTTTGAGGTTTAATTACTTTATGGGCCTTCAGACAGGGGAGACACAGGTGGCGGCGCCGCGGGGCTGCCCAGGTGGGCGTCGGCAGGTCCGCAAATACCACGGGTCGGCGGAGGGAGTGGCGAGGAGGCGGTGTTAGGATCTCAGGAGGGGGGATTTTTTTTTACAGTAAGGGAGGGAGCTGAAGGGCAAACACAAAGGCAAGGAGTAATATAAGTAGAAAGAATGAGAGGTCAAAAGAGGTCAATTTCAAGTGAAGAGAGAGGTGTATTGATGATCTCTTGAATGAGTTTAAGTCGTAGGCAGGAGGAAATACGGACGAAAAGAGGCTGTCCCAGAGTTTACCAGCGGAAGGGATGAAAGAATGATGCTGGTTTACTCCTACATAAGGGATCTGGATAACATAGGGATGAGCAAGAGTAGAGAGTCGTGTGTTTTCCTGCTCTTTTTGTCTTTTTTTAGTATGTTTTTATAAATGTTTTGTTTTTTTTCTACGTTTTTACTTAATATTTCCTTCCTCTGTCTTTCACATTCTCATTTTTTTCTTCTTCCGGTTTTTTTCACTCAATCTTTTTCTTTTCTTTGTTTTTGTTTTCTCATCTCATATTTATCTTTTTTTTTTTTTGCAGGTATGTGTGGTGGCGGTGGTCTTGGTAGTGGTGATGATGGTGATGGTGGTGATGATGGAGGTACGTGGTGTATAAAAAAGTATATATATAGGTGAGAGAGAGAGAGAGGGAGAGGGAGAGGGAGAGGGAGAGGGAAAGCGAGAGCGAGACAGACAGACAGACGGACAAAAGTTTCTCCTCTTCTGCCGCCGTGATGAAACTCGTGGTTGGTTCGTGGTTAGTTTGTCTGTCTGTCACGTTTCATTACCTGATGCTGTGTGTGTGTGTGTGTGTGTGTGTGTGTGTGTGTGTGTGTGTGTGTGTGTGTGTGTGTGTTTAAGTTGATTTTTATATATTCAAATTATTATTATTATTTTTTTTCTTCTTTTATATGTCAATGTCATTTATCGTGAAGTCATTTAGAAACACTAGCTTTTGTTTTACACTATATAAGGTTGTATGGTATCTCTCTCTCCCTCTATCTATCTATCTATATCTATCTATCTATCTACCTATCAACTATCTCCCATACCTGCATCTCAGCTAACGGAACCCCGCTGGCCAGGGGAAAAATGCAGTTAATGAGCGAACACTTTTCTCTAATCTAAATACGTCATGTTTGCCGCCCATTCAGTGACGCGGAGGGACGGAGGAACGCAGCAAATTATCAAAGGCGTGGCGGCGGCGGCGACGACCCGAGCAGACCCGCGCGATTTGCATATGAAAGGCCGCGGGAAAAATGAACATCGGTATTAACTCTTGAGATCCGTCCGTCCGTCTCTTTGGCTCGTCTCTGTCTCTCTCTGTGTCTTCGGTTCGTCATTGGTCACTGGTGCTCCTTCTCCTCCTTCTTCCTTCCAAACCCTAAAGTAGAGACAGAACGATAGAGACGAAATAGGAGAGAGAGAAAAGAAAACAGAGAGAGAGAGAGAGAGAGAGAACCCAGTGAAAGAAGAACGCCCTGGGGTAAGCCTAAAGACCCACCCATTGTGAACGTGGCCACAAAAAAAAAAAAAAAAAAACGGATTCTATGCACTCCAAACACTCCACGTCAAACAAGCGAGTCAGACAAAACTATCGCCGGCCAATGAGCTCAAACACCCCCATAGATGATACTTTTACGCCGCATTATCTGGGCTATTTGCTGTAAAGGGCCGCGGACAAGGGCGCCGAGGGGCCGAAGTGTGGGCTTGCCGAGGGCTCTTGTCTGCCTGGCTCCCCTAATATTGACCGTCGGCGTGCAGCAGCGGAAAGAAGGCAAGTTTTTCCCTCGCCATGTGTTTGCCAGGGACGGGATGACGAGGAGGAGGAGGAGGAGCAAGAGGAGGAGGAGGATGAAGAGTTTTTCTCTCTCTCTCTTATTCATTTAGTTTCTCTTGTTTTCCTCTTCTGCTTCATGCCTTAAGTTCCTCCTCTTTCTCCTTCTCCTTCTCCTTCTCTTGGTCTCAGGCGGACAAGGGTTCCAAAGATAGTCATATTATTCCGTTCTCCACTTCAGGGTTTGGTCCGGGGCATATTCTCTCTCTCTAGGCTCTTTCTGTACGCTCTTCTCTTCTCCTCCCCGTCAAACATAGTCGCGTCGCTCCGTCTTTCACTTGAGGGTCTAGTCCACACGCCTGTCGGGGCCGCTGAGCTATACGGCCGTTGCGTTTTCAAGCAAATTGGTGCTTTGTCCGATTCCTCGCGGGCTGTATGTTGCCTAACCACCATGATCGCGGCGTTTTCTTCTTTTTGAGGCGAAGTTATGATTGCGTTGCCAAATTTGGTCTACGCGCAGCTCAACTCAGGTCCACGGATTCCTTACCCGGCCCTGACACACCCACACGCTCACACACACACACGCATGCACATACCGCCGCATATAAAAAGAAATAGGAACATCTGTAACATTCCTCTGTGATTTAGTTAGGGGGGGATTGCTATTAGAATCCAACTCCATTACGTCCAATATAAATAATTCCCATGATCTTGTACGTACGCAGGCAGGTTAGTGGCAGATGGTTAGGTAGGTTACAGGTTATGGCGCTCCTTGCTAGATTCTGTAAAGCCGTGAGATGGTTGGTTGGGTAGAAGGAAAGGAAGGCAGGAAGGAAGGATGGAAAGAAAGGGAATGGAAGGAAGGAAAGGGGAGGAAGGGAGGAAGAAGCTGAAAAAGAAGTAGAAGAAGAAGAGGAAGAAAAAGGAGAAGAAGAAGAGGAGGAGGAAGAGGAAGAGGAAGACCTAAGATATATTTTGAAGGTCTTCTTCCTTCTCTTCCTCCTCCAATATCTATCAGAGAAGAACTTTGTAACGAGATTTAAGAAGAAGAGGAAGAAGAAGAGGAAGACCTAAGTTATTTAAAGGTCTTCTTCTTTTTCTTTTCTTCCTCCTCCTCCTCCTCCTCCTCCTCATCCAGCATCCATCAGAGAAGAAATTTTTGACGATATCTTCAGGCCTCCTCCTCTTCCTCCTCCTCTGTGATCCGCTGATGATTTAGGGCTGCAGTTCGTCTTCGTAGAGGCCCCTTAGTTATCCCGCCCGTTTGCCCCTCGTCCCTCTCGCCCGGGCAGCTTGTCAGAGGCTGTTGTGTTGTCATCGGTTAGTGACTCCACCTCTCCGATGCGCTGATACGGTATGGTTAGAGTTAGTGTGTGTGTGTTGGGAGGGGGAACGTGTCAGTGAGGAGAGAAGTTAAGAAAGGATAGGAAGGAAAGAAGAGGAAAGGGAAGGAGAGGAAAGGGAGGGATGTGTGAGAGAGGGAAGATGAGGGAAATAGGAGAGAAATGTGATGATTTGTGTTTGGAGGGAGAAAGGAAATGGAGAGACCAGGAGGAAAGTAGGGAGAGAGAAGAGGAAGAAAGGAGGAAAGAAGAGGAAGAGGAGGGAAGGAAGGATAGAAGAAACAGATGGGGGGAGGGGACAGTGTGTGTGTGTGTGTGTGTGTGTGTGTGTGTGTGTCGTTGATAAATGCGTTATGTGCTTTGATTGCTTGATGCTATTGAAGCCGTTCCGCGTATTAGTATTCATGAAACACACACACACACACACACACACACACACACACACACACACACACACACACACACACACACGCACACACACACGCACACGCACACAATCCCCTCCTTTCCCTCACACTCAAATCATTATAATAACCGTAATAATATCAAAAATAACACCACTAATAACAAATGACTTCTAACAAGGCAATCATGCATGGAAGAAAAAGCAGAAAAAGAAAACAAGAAGAAGAGGAGGAGCTTCAAACAAGACCCTCAGAACGTTCTTTTACTGACTAACTTACTCTAACTTACCTCATACTTACGTTCCCCCCCAAAAATGGAAAAAATACAATGCGTGAGAGGAGATAATCTAAAACAGTTCTCCCCCCACGCAAGATTGATGTTACGTGCTCCCCTTCCGTGTGGTAAGCGTCCTTAATAATGCTTTCCCGTGTTGGTAATGAGTCGGCGGTTGGCAGGCAAGCAAGACAGGCAGACAAGCAGGTAGAGTTGGTAGAGTAGGTAGGTAGGTGTGTGTTTGTGTGTGTGTGTGTGTGTGTGTGTGAGATGTGGGTTATGGCACCGCTGTTTATTCTTCTTCGTCGGGGAAAGCATCACATTATTATGCCGCGTGAAAAATACATTAGGCAAGTATAGCAAGCAGGTAGACAGGCAGGTATAAGTAGATAAGGTAGATAGGTAAATGTGTGTTCGTGTGTGTCAGATGTGCGTTGTGGGTTATGCCAGCGCTGTTTCTTCTCCTTCTTCGTCGGGGAAACCATCACATTATTTTGCCGCGTGAAAAATTGACTTAGTACCTTCTCTTCCCGTCTCCGTAATTGTGATGCATCGGTTTAGCGGCTGGGAAGTTGCTCTCCGCGTGATGGTGATGATGATGTGTGTTTTATGCGTGTGTTGTGAGACTGTTCGTAGTTTTTGGAAAGTAATGGGTTTTGTGTAGATAAATGAGGAGGAGGAAGATGAGGAGACGTAGGTAGATGATTGATATGAAGAGGAGGATAAGGAGGAGAAGCACAGTAGAAGGAGGAAGATTAAATTGGAAGCGGGGGAAGGAAGTGGATGAAGAGAAAGATGAAATGAAAGAATAGGGAAGGGAAAGAAAGGAACAGGAGAAGAAGAAGAAGAAAGAGAAGAAGAGGAGGAGGAGAAAGATGATGAAATGGAAGAGAAAGTGAAGGAAGAGAAGAGGAGGACGAGGAAGATGGAGAAGGAAGAGATGGAAGAAGGAGAAGGAAGAGACGATGAGGAGGAGAAGAGAAGAACAGAAGGAGGAGGAGGAGGAAGATGAAATGGGAAAGGAGAAGAAGGAGGAGAAGAAACTAGTTACTCACTCACACGTCTTTCTCTCTCCCTCCTTCCTTCCTTCCTTCTGTAAACTCTAATCTCCTTCCTTCATTCTTAACTGCAGTCCATACTCTAAAACCTCTATCACTTCCTTCACTCCCTCCTCCTCCTCTATCTCACCCTTCTTCATCTCTATCTATTTCTCTGTTTCTCTTCACCGTTTTCCCTCCTTCTCCTTAACTCACTAACACACACCTCGGCCGGCAGTGAAGGTCGGCCACGCAGCTAACCATGCGCCGCCCTGTTGATTGGCGCTTAGCATGAACACGTCCGCCGCTCCGTCACTGCCCTCGTCACATACATCCATTAGGGAGGCGGAGGCAGGGTCGTTAATCAGGCGGGAGTGAGTCATGAGGGGACTGATGGCAAGGCAAGGAGGAGGAAGAGAGACAGAGAGAGGGAGAGAGAGGGACATGCCAGGCCGCTCTGTTCTCGTGTAAGCAGAACAGGTGGTAATGATTAGAGGAGATGGTTGATGACGTGCTGAGCTGCCTGTGTTGTTTTCCTTATTGCTTTTCCTATGCTTGTTCCGTCTCTTTGGAAGCTTGTGTTGTCTTAGTGCTGGTGAAGAGTCACTCCTTTATCTCCTTTTCCCTCTCCCTCTCTCTTTCCCTCCTCCTCTCTCTCTCTGTCTCTTATCCCGATATCCTTACCCCGCCCCATCCTCTCCTTCTCCTACTCTCTCCCCTTTCTCTTTCCCTCCTCTCTCTCTTTGTCTCTCATCCCCATATGCTTACCACGCCCTATCTTCCTCCTCTCTCTCTCTCTCCCCCTCTTCCTCCCACACACACACACACACACACACCAGCGTCCCAGTCTTCAGCTTCAGGGCGGCAGGAAGAATGGGTGGAGTCTCAGGTTCAGGCAGTGAGATGTGAGATCCTGTCAATGTAAGTTCTTCCTGCCCTCTTTGCTGCCTCTTCCTCTGTCCGCTAAACACTTCCGATCTCTTCCTCTCGCTCTCTTTGTGTGTGTGTGTGTGTGTGTGTGTGTGTGTGTGTGTCTCTTCTCTTTGGTAATGGAGAAGTTAGTGAGTTAGTGAAGCGCGTGGCATCTGACTCTACTCTGTTTAGAAGATATGATTGTTTAGGTGGGCAGTTGTTGCTGTTGTTGATGTTAATGTTGATGTTTACGATGTTGGTTTTGACTTTGCAATGTTTAGAAGAGATGATTGGGTGGGCTGTTGTTATTGTTGTTGTTATAGGTGGTGGTGGTAGAAGTCGTTATGGTGGTAGTGGTCGTAACAGACGAAGGTTGTAGTGGTGGTGGTGGTGATGGTGGTGATGGTGATGACAAAAAAGGCATAACCTGGCTTTAGGGTGTTGTTGTTTGTGGTGTTGGTGATGGCAGTTGAGGGAGAACCTTGCTTTCTAGGTGTTGTTGTTGGTGGTGATGGTGATGGCGATGATGGTGATGGTGGTGATGGTGGTGGTGACATAAAAGTGATAACCTGGCTTTAGGGTGTTGTTGTTGTTGGTGCTGATGACAGTAGAGGGAGAACCTTGCTTTTTAGGTGTTGTTGTTGTTGTTATTGGTAGTGATGGTTGTGATGGTGGTAGTGGTGGTGATGGTGGTGGCGGCGGTAATAACAGCAGTAGCATAGGTAGCTCTATCGAGTTTCACGGCTAATAAAAGGTTCATTACCTCCCCCTGAGCCTCAATTCATTATCGTAAATACCTCCAGCAGCAGTTTTATCGTTCCCGGCTCTCGTACATCTAGTCTGCCCGCTTTTTACTTTTTCCTCGGCTTGCAGATCCACTAAATAAGTCAGGGCAGCCTCATTTGATTTAGCATGCATCGGGAAATTCAATACGCTATAATCACTCTTGAATATGTATACGATAATGGCCCATTTGCGAATTTTATTACATGGGGAACGCTGAGCAAACACGTCCTCTCTACCCTGCCAGCCAGCCAGTCCGCCGGCCGTCCCTTGCATTATCCTCGTAAGAAATTTATTAAACAATCAAATTTTCTGCTTCTTCATGCAACAGATCGGGCAATTAACTTCCACTTCGTCCCATTACCATTTATTTGCTTACTAATATGCTTGCTACAAGTCTTAGGAACGTGGACCGACAAGGGGCGTTTAGATAGCCGAGTTTACCTCCTGACGTTGAACTCATGAGCCAGCGCCAATTCGCCCCATTACCATTAATTTGCTTACTAATATGTTTGCTACAAGGCTTAGGAACGTGGACCGACAAGGGGCATTTAGAGAGCCAAGTTCACCTCCTAAGTTGAACCCATGGGCCACGCTACCACCACCACCACTACCACCGCGACTTTACTACAAGGCTTAGGGACGTGAAACCGAAAACAACCATTCAGAGAGCCAAGTTCACCTCCTAAGCTGAACCCATTAACCACGCAACCATCACGACCACCACCACGACCTCCACTGCCACGGATTATTATAGCTGGAGGCGCCTCATCAGCTCGTTGTCGGCGGCTCATTTCCATCATAAAACTTGACACGAGGAAAAAGGAGGCCGCAAAAAACGAGGTGAAGAAGGAGTGTAAATATCGAAGCACCTCTTCTTTGCGACTTAAATGTAACCTGTTCGGGGTGTGTGTGTGTGTGTGTGTGTGTGTGTGTGTGGAAGAGAGGGAGAGGAAGGGTGCCGGGGGAGGAAGTGTGGGATGCTGTGGGGCTCCTCGTGCAAGATGACCCAGTAAGTGGAGAAACCGCAGACCACCAAGTCCCGCAGCGGTAAAACAAGTAGTCGCTGGTCAGAGGGTTCCGTCCAGTCTGCCTCTCCTTGCTTTATTGTGGCCGCGAGCTGCTCCACCCCAGTTTATTTTTTTACTATCTGCTCCTGTTCTGCTGTACTTCTGCTGGTGCTGCTACTACTACTACAACTACTACTACTACTACTACTACTACTACTACTACTACTACTACTACTAATACTCCTGATACTACTTTTTTTTATTTGCCTCAAGTCGCCTCCGTGCACCTCCTTACCCTTCTTTTTCCTGTAATTCTTAACTTCGCATGTCTTTAAGTCTCTCATAACGGGGACATCAGGACACTATACCTACTTCTGGAGCCCAAGTTGGTTGTTCTTAGGTTACATTTCATCTCAAACTCCCTTCACTCTACTCCCTTCCTTCCCCTCTCTCTCTCTCCTCGTCTGTTTCTCTCCTTTCCCTTCCCTACCTTATTATCCTCCCCTCTTCTTCTTTCTTCTTCTTTCCCTCTCTCCGTCTTCCTCCTCCTTTTTCGTCACTTTTTGTTGAGTTTCCGTTTTTTTCCTTTTAACGTGAGAATGAACAGTACTACATCAGTGACCAACCTCTCAGCCCGTCGGTCAGGCAGCCGGTCGTAGGAAGCCATTAAGGCGTCATCATCATCGCCATCATCAGTAGCAATAGTCGCCCACATTACTCATTGTCCGGAAGGTGTTTGTGACGGGAAATGCTGCAGGTGACCGAGCGGGCTGCCTTCTGTTCCTCTGATTCATATTGAGGAAGTAGCTGAACGGTTCCTCGCCTTTCTACCTCCCATCCTTTCTTTTGTCAACTTTTTTTTCTTTTTAGAGGAAGTGAATGTGCTTTCCTTTCCTTTCCCTTCCTTTCCTTTCCTTTCCTTTCCTTTCCTTTCCTTTCCTTTCCTTTCCTTTCCTTTGCTTTGCTTTGCTTTCCTTTTCTTTTTCCAACTGACCTTTTCCTTGTTAGTAGATGAACGGGTCCTTCCCTTCAATTTTCCTCCCTACCTTCCGATCTTTCAACTTCCTTTTCCTCTTTTGTCAGCGGTCAGGGCTAATGCAGGTAACCGCGCCGACTTCAAACGTTGATTTACATTTTCATGGCCTTTGTACCCGGTTATTATCCCTCCCTTCCCCTCGTCTTTCAATATCGTGCGGCGCCGAGGAGTGACACGCAGGGAGACTTCTATGGGAAAACGAATGGGCGAGGGGTCAAGGTCTGTCCTCTTCCCTCTCTGTATCGGCTCCGTTCCCAGCTGCTTCCTGTGTGGCGAGGTGAGCGATGGAAGGTAATGGAAGGGTTAGGGTTGCTGGCTCTTGTTTCTTCCTCATGCATCCGGGCCTGGTTCTTGTTCTTGGTGCTCTGGTGCGCTTGTCCGTCTGAGGCTGTTTAGTGGACGCCGCAGACCAGGTACATATAGTCACGCCAGTATAGTCACGTAAACGCATACTCAGGTGGCTTGAGGGAGAGTTATGGAGGGTGGAGAGCCGCCACTGTTAGGTTCTTGCTTATTCACTATTGCCTGTTGTTGTTTTCTGCTCCTTAGTTTGTCAGAGGCTGTTAAAAGGTATCTCAAGCACACGGTAACACATAGACGTATACATAAACAGTGGGAAGGCTGTTTAGAAGTCTCCTATGAACTTTTTACGCTCTATATATGAGTAAATAAACACGGAAATGCATGATCTTACTTAGTTTGCTTGCAGATTATGGCTAGACACACCTCTGTTTTTCCTTAGTCCTTTGAATTCGGTTATTTTAGTCTATTAAATGAAGTACAGCTATATAAAGTCATTACTAGATATATATAACCTTGGGAATGCATAATTAATCTATCCCTTACTCATTACAATACTCATAATCAGCAATATATATTTACACACCATGCTTTCTTGGCTTTATCTTTAGACCATCGCGTGCTACCATCCCTTAAGGTTCAAAACTCACCTTTCAGTAAGAGTTGCAATACACAAACCTCCCCTGGGCAGTCTTTCACCCGTGTCTGTAGGCTTGAGAGGCTGGCAGCTTGTGTGGGTGGAGGTAACAAGCTTCCCACTAGGCATCTCCGCTCATCCGCCAACTGAGCCTCGTCTATCTCTGCCTCCCGGTGCGCTGAAGGCTGAGGGGCGTGGGAGAGCGACCCGCCATTAGTCTAAACTTTAAACATTAAGCAAACAGTAAGCGATGGAGCGTGGCGCGGCGGTGTGGGTGGTGGAAGGTCCGGTTTGGTCTCTCAGGGGTAAAACTTGGCCTTGCAGATGGAAAATAGGAGGAAAAGGTCAGTCTAAACTCTGAACTTTAAAGGAACATTCACTTATTGAGCTCAAGGTGGTGGAAGGTCTGTCAGGAATGGATCTTGACCTTGTGTATGAAAAATAGAAAAAAATTCAGCAGCTATACGTATAATGACAGAAAAGGTCAGTTAAGTATGTGTAGCCTATGTGTTAAGAGGACCGCTAGATAATCGTGTCATGGGTAGGAAAGGATGATTAATGTATATATTTAACAAGATGAAAATAAAACGTCATCACCCGGGTCTTCCATCACGACAAAAAAAAAAAAAAAAAAAAACCCGGTCAGTAGTATCGTCTTTAGTCTGTGTGAAAAAGCCCAACAGCTGAACATGTCACGGTTATAAACTTAAAGATATAACTAATGTATATACTTAACTAGTTGATGATAAAACTAATTTCATAATTTCTAAACGTCACCACCCGGGTCTTCCATAACGACAAGAAAAGGGTCACTAGTATTGTATTTAGTCTGTGTGAAAAAGCCCAACAGCTAAGCGTGTCACGGGCATAAAGATATAACTAATGTATCCCTTTAACAACGTTGCTAATAAAACTAACTTCGTAATTGCAAAACGTCATCGCCGGGACCTCCATCAGCAGGCGGCCGGCGGGCGTGGGCAGAGTGGCGGCGGCCCAGGACGCGAACTCATACATAACACTTGAAAAATGTCCGCCATCCGTCTTGTGGCCGAGAGCTGCCGCGCATACCTGGGGGAGGAAGGCCATGGACGCCCCTGGAGCCTCTGTGATGGGGGTGGGAAGAGGTACTCCAGTAGGGGAAGGAAAGGGTGAAAGGGGTGTCTTTTCAGTAGCTACTCGTAATGGGTAATAGGGGAAGAAAGCTACGTCTACGCCTTGAGCATGAGCGATTGGGCTGGGAAGGAGTACTCGAGAGGGGAAGAAAGGGATCGAGGGCGGCAGGGGAGGGTCGATGGAGTGTCTTACAGAAGCTACTCGTAATGGGTAATATGCGAGGGAGGTTACGTCCGCCCCTTGAGCCTCCGTGATGGGTCTAGAGAGGAAGGAGAGGGGGAGAAAGGAGGGGTGTTACAGGAGCTCCTTGTGATAGATTGGAAGGATAGGAAGGTTAGTAAGGGAAGGGAGGGGAAGGGATGGAGGCTTACAGTAGCTAATGGGTAATCGTTGGAGTCGCTTCTGTTACGTCGGTTTTCATTAGTTTTGTTAATTGAGGGTAAACTATTTCAACACATTATGCAAGTCAGTTAGGTATATTTAGGGTATGTTTGACAGTCCCTATACGTGGTTTCTCTCTCTCCTTTCTCTTCTCCCTCTTCTCTCCGCATCTTTCATCTCCTTTTCCTTTTTCCGTCTTACTCTTCCTCCTTCATCTCCTTCTTCTTTCTCCTCTTCCTTCTTATCTCCCGTTTATCTTCTCTTCTTCATCTTCACTCATCACCTACTCTCTCTCTCTCTCTCTCTCTCTCTCTCTCTCTCTTTCAATTCCATATCCAAAACCTCTCCCTTTTCATTCCTTCCCATTCCTCCCCTTCTCTTTTCTCCCTCTTCCTCTCCTCTCTCCATATCTTCTGCCACTCTCACCCTTCCTCCTCTTCCTCCTCTTCCTCTCCCCTCGCCAAGAACACACACTCGCTAAATCAACGTCAGCCAACACATCTTTTACACTCCGTCTCCCTTTACTCTCCTCGGTTGAAATTGATCCTCCCCTGATAATGATAAGTCCCGAGTGTGATAACGCGTGTGGCCTAAGTGGAGTATTTGTCGAAGTCTCCCCTTGAAAAATAATTAAGGGAAGGAAGAAGACGCGGCACTGACTGGCCTCCGTGTAGCTTGGGTCTTTGTTGTTGGTGTTGGTGTTGGTGTTGGTAAGGCTTGTTTTTTATTTTGTTATTAATTTTGATTGTGGGTTTTGTCGGGGATGAAAGATGTTGATGGTGGGTATGTTGATGAGTGGTTGTTTTATACTTCTTGTTGTTTGTTTATTTTAGTTTCTTATTTTCTATTGAAGTATTGTTATTATTGTTATTATTATTACTATGGAAATACTTTACAATATGGTCTATATAATCTCAATTTAATACAGGCATTATATAACTGACTAGGATAGTACAGCTGTAATAATGATAATAATAATAATGATACTACTACTACTACTACTACTACTACTACTACTACTACTACTACTACTACTACTACTACAACACACACACACACAACCCTCCCCTCTCTTACACACACAACCCCCCTTCCCCCCCTCACAACTCGCCTCCCCCCACACACACAACAACAACCCACAACTCAACCCAACACAAACAATTCCAACTCACTATATACACAACACCTACAGTGCATACGTATACTTATACTTATTTTTATTGATCATTTGGGTGGCTAAATTGATGCCTGTCACGGACCAAAAGAATGACTCCACGAACAGCAAAATAATAAAGCCTTAAAATGACATATGGCTAGCACAGAAGGTCCATTTGGTTCCCTTGTCTAAGGCCGCCGGATGACCACGAGAGACGCGCCACGAAAATGAAGTTGGTATTGTCAGACGCTGCCACGCCTCACATCACCTATTTCTAAAGGCCGAAAAGTTGATCAGTCGGGTTCTATTGAGTGTTTCCTTAGCCTCACGGTCCAGAAGAAGGATCAAACTACCAGAAGGGCCATGAAACTACCCCTGGAAATGCCCTGAACCCCTACGAAAGCCTTGTCAAATATGTGAGCTTGGGCGCTGAAGTGTTTAAGAATATGGCCGTCTGAGTCTCGTACGTGGACCTCTGTCGCCGGCCCCACAAAGAGGTGCCGGCGTAGGTTGGTCACAGTTCGGTGGCGCCAGGGATGGATTTTCACACGGAAGCAATTTTCTCTGTGACGGGCACGAGCTT
Source organism: Eriocheir sinensis (assembly GCF_024679095.1). Taxonomy (NCBI): domain Eukaryota; kingdom Metazoa; phylum Arthropoda; class Malacostraca; order Decapoda; family Varunidae; genus Eriocheir; species Eriocheir sinensis. The sequence goes on from NC_066525.1 coordinate 665,281, forward strand.
GGTCTTATGTATGGTGTGTGAGTGTGAGTGTGAGTGTTTGTGTGTGTGTGTGTGTGTGGAGGTGTCTGTTTCTCCGTGTGTGTGATCGTATATACACCAAGAACGCTATATTACACATTCAAAGCGATACTATCATGTTATATTACGAGACCATGCCAGTTACGTTTCCCCCTATCCCTAATGCATCACCCGGTACACGTCCGTCCCACTAAACAGCCATGAAATTAACTTTGCATTCGGATAATTTATGACGGGCGTAAGGTGCGAAAGCCTGGGCATTGCCGGGTGATCTACGCTACCCCGGCGGCACCTTAGCTGAGAGACTTTTCATCACGGGGCAATTTCGCGAGTCGTCATGCCGCGCCCCGATCGTAAGGGTGTGATCAAAGACGTGATGAAGGCAGCCTGTGAATATGAATGTCACTATCAAGATCCCCCGCCGCTGACTGCTAATGAAACGAGTCTGCGCCGCGGTATCGCCCCGTCTGCGAGCGAGCGGCGAGAGCTTGAGGAAGGCGAGGTGTGGAGCTGTATGTGATTAGCGGATATCAAGACTCAGAGACAAAAAAACTGGGGTCTGCCTGGGCGGACTGGCTGGATAACATCACTTGGCGAGATGCTGGAAATTACCAAGACCGCGGAGATGCAGTATCGGCGAAGAGAGACGCGTTAGCTTGACATACGAACTGTTAACCGGTCCGCGGCAAAAAATAAAAAGTGCAGACCTCAAACGAAACAGTTTTGTCGAGGTTTAAGAAAATGTCTGTCTTTCTCTCTTGTCTGATCCTGGTTACCGTGTGAAATGTGAGAGAAAAGAATAAATAAAAAAAGGGAAAAATAATCTAAAGTGTGCGTAATTTCGCCCCTCGTTTAATTTAGTGCATGTTATTTACCGAAGAGAGAAGAGGAGTCACTGCGAACTGAGAACACAGTCACCCTTTGTTCTTTCGTCTTGTAGGAGATGAAAAAAAGTTACCTTCCTTGATAGAGCAGGAAAACTTGTTGATTTTCTTCATTTACTCCTGTTCTTGTTGCATAATTGCTTGTTTGCGATGTAGTTCACTGCAAGGCTCAGCGAGGCAGCGTTTCGGTCACTGCTCCATTACTCGCCGCGGGACGCGCCGCCCTACGAAATAATCACGTCGCGGCCACATCAACATGCGCGGCCGAAACAGTGAGTCCCGCAGCGTGTGCTCCCGGACCAGTTCTCTGTCTCCCCGCCCGGGTATCTTCCCTCCCTCCTCACGTTGATCACATTTGTATTTTCGTTCCCTTCACGTGGCCCTCCCGCCGCCGCCTCCCTCGCCGCGGCTCCCCAGGGGGCGGCCCGCGCCGGGAGGGGACGCGGAGGGCGGAGCAGCTGCCCGCTGCGACAGCTGGGTGGCAATGGCTGTTATAAAAATGATGACGGAGAGATTCTATAATTTGTTTCTTTATTATTTTTCTCTTGTCAGAATTATCCACCATGGAGCATCATTATATTTGTCTACATTATTTTTCTAAGCCTTCTTTATTAAGACACCCGCGTCGTGGCGTCGCGGCGGTGAGCCACGGCGGCATTGTTCGGAGGCAAAAACACTCGCTAATCTGCATTAATGAATAAACTAATGTTGAGAGGAGCATTTTTTCCTCCAATACCTCCCCGTGCTAGCCGATCGCTGTGTCGCCGCTGCATGCACGGCGAGGACGTGGCTGATGGCTGGCGGCCGAGGCTTGGCTCTGTCCCCTTGTTTAGTGACTCGCTGGCGCGGTGGGTGGCGGGGCTTGCGGAGAGGGACGAAGAAAAGGAGGAGGGAAGAGAAGGGAGAAAGAGCTGAGACAATAGAGAGGGAATAACAAAGAAGAGTTGCTAAGGAAAAGATGGGAATGAGCTAGGAAGAGAGGCGAAGGCAGGAAGAAGTGAGGCAATGAAAGGAGAACACAAGAAAGTAGCTTAAAGAGATGAAGGAGCTAAGAAAGATTATGTCTGCGTCTAAGGAAAGGAGGCGAGAGAGAGAGTAAGAAGAAGAGGAGGAAGGAGTGTAAAGGAAGCGTCAGCGTCGTGGGTATTACGATTAATATGCAAATGAGTTGATAATCCTCTTACTTAATGCAGCTATTCCCTCAACCTTGCCGAGGCCGGACGGACGCGGCTGTATCGCTGATGCCGTGTTTAGGTAACGTCCCTCAGCCTCTCAGCACCCATTACGATAAGGCGAGATACAAATTGCGTGCCACTGTCCCTGGGCGATGCTGGGGAAGGGGCGGAAGGGGGAGGAGGAGGAGAGGGAGAAGAGGGAGAACAAAGCTGGAGGGCGATGAGAAGGAGGGGAAAATGAGAGAGAAGTGATGAGAGATTGGAAAAGAAGAGGATGGATGGAAGACGATGCTAAGAAGGGAAGAATGAGAGAGAGGATGGAGAAGAGGGAGAACAGAGCTGGAAGGGAAAGGAAGAAGAAGGGGAGAATGAGAGAGAGGTAAGATGGGTGATTGGGAAGAAGAGGAGAGGTGGAAGGAGGCAGGGAGGATGAGGGAACGAAGATGAAGAGAGAGAAAAAAAGAAGAGAGAATAAAAGAAGAAATTGGATGCAGTAGAGACGTAGAGGAGTGAAAATGAAGAGAATAACAGATAATAGTGGCGTGAAGAGAGGAGGGAAAAACAAAAGGAGGTTAGCAAGGCAGGAAACTAAGAAGAAAAATTGAGTTACAAGAGGAGAAGGAGGAAGAGGAGGAGATTGAAGAAAGATCGAGTACCTTAATCCACCCATACACACGATCAACAGGTGCTCCCATTACCTGTACCCACCAGCCATAACCCACGACACGACTCAACGCACCTGTGAACTCAACCAGCAAGACCATAAACAAACATACACACTCAGCAGCCAACAGGAGGAGGAGCGACTGAGAAGGCAGCCCCGGAAACAGTTGGTGGACGGACAATCGGCGTCAGGTGCGGTGCCAAATGGTTCGACATCACTGGCTTGCCCGACACACATTCACGGCGGACTTTCTTTCCCGCCCTCGCCCGCTCCGGTGGCCAACGCTAATGACAAATGAGTTGGCCACATGCCGCCTCTGGGTCAGCCATCGCAGTGGACAGAAAAAAACATCGAAATCAAGCGTTTTTACCTGAAGGAGACCAAAACGAAGAAAAGATGAGGACAGAGAATGCAGCCTCAAAAAATGACTTCCATAACAGTCACGTAATATAAAACCGTTCGCTGTTAGAGACTAGAGAAGGATATATCATAAGAATCAATAGTTTAGTTTTACCTTAAGTCTCTGGCACAGGAACTACAACAAGAAGAACTAAAATACTGATATCCATGTTCCCTTTAAAATATCGGACACGGTTTATTTATTACCTTCACGTGATATACGCCAGACGAAGGAAGGAAACCCAAGACACCTCAGGCAGTAAGGCAGCAGCGGCGACACCACCAGACACACAGACAGACAGACAGCACAGAGCATCGCCATCATAAAAAAAACAAGCCGCACAGACACATCCCCATCCCGTCCGCAGACTTATTGGCTCACACCGCACAGCCACCGCAGCGGAAGCCTCAAAGCCCGCGCGGAACATACATCTTCGCGTCCACGCCGGGCAGACGCGCCGTGAAATCTGTCGGGAGAACAAAGAATGAGATTATGGGAGATGGAGTATATTGTGGCTCCGCGGCGCTTCACACTTGGTCGATCAACCGTGAGGCGACCGCGGCACAGACGAATGGAGGAGGACGACGAGGAGGATTTGAGAACGAGGGAAAAACAGGACCAGGGAAAATAATTGGGCCTGGGATGATGGGGTAAGAAGCAGACAGAGAGCATGAAGTGTATCAAACGTTTCAATCAGTGGTCACTCTCCCTCGCCTCCTGCGCCTCACACCCCCTCACCCTCCTCCTCCTCCTCCTCCTCGTCGTATGTCCTTTATTAGCCGTCTCACCGCCACCACCACCACCACCTCTTCTACTTCTGCTTCATTTTGTCCATATGGCGATGATGGTGTTGATAGTGGTGGTGGTGGTGGCGATTCACACATAACGATACCTGAGACTGTCATCTGTTGGACTTTCACCTTTTTTTCTCTCTCTCTTTCTCTCCCTCTCTCCTCCTTTTGCTATTCTGCATTTGTTGTCTTCTCCCTTCTCCCCCATTCTTTTTTTTTCGATTTTTTCTTCTTTTTCAATTACTCTATCAATTTTCCCATCCTCTTTTTCGTAGTCAATATTTTCAGTACAATTCAAAGTAAAACCACACATTAAAAAGAGAGGAAACAATAAGAAGAGAAAGGTAGAGAGAGAAAGAGAGTGAGAGAGTGAGAGAGAAAGAGAGAGTGGGCAGGAGCTCTTCAGGTAATCCGTCATCGCGTCAGGTGTTATTCGCTTTCCCTGCAGGTAACAGGTAGACCGGCGCTCGCTAATTAGTGGTAATGGTCCCGGCGAGCGACTCCGAAGTAATTGTTAGCGAGGTGACTCTTCCTGGCCGGCGGCAAAGGTCTGACGAATGACTGATGGACGTATGGAGATGTGTAACCTTCCCCACCTTCCCCAGCATCCACTAGTCTGATCTGGTTTCCCCTCAATCCTTTTCTAGCTTCTACCAGCCTTCACAAGCCTTACCCAGCATCCACTAGTCTGATCTGGTTTCCCCTCAATCCTTTTCTAGCTTCTACCAGCCTTCACAAGCATTACCCAGCATCCACCAGTCTGATCTGGCTCCCCATCAACCCTTCCCTAGCCTCTACCAGCCTTCACAAGCCGTCCCCAGCATCCCTCACTCTGATCTAGCGTCCCTTAATCTCCCCAGCCTCTCCGAACTTGTATCAGCATTCTCCAACCTCCTCCAAAGTTCTTCAGCGTTTACCAGCATTGCCCCAGCCTCTTTTAGCCTTCTTCTAGCGTTTATCAACCTTCCCCAGCCTTCAGCAGTACGACTTAGCGTCTCTCTGTCTCTCCTAGTCTCATTTACCATCCCCAAACCTTCACAAGTATCCCTCAGCCTTCTTCTGCATCCTTGAACCTTCATCAGCTTCCCTCAGCCTTCTCCAGCATTTACTAACCTACCTCAGGCTTCCCCTCGCCCTGAACGTTCTTTTTTTTATCTCCTTCACCTTCCTCCAGCATCCTCTAGTCTCCCCCAGCCTCCGACAGCATCTTCACAGCCTCCTCTATCCTTCCCCAGCATCTCCCAGCCTCACTCAGCTTTGCCCCAGCCTTCTACAGCTTCCACCAGATTCCCCCAGCATCCTACACTCCCCCAGTCTCCTCTAGCCAGTTTCAGTCTCCCCCAGCCTACCCCAGCCTTCCATACTCCCCCAGTTTTCTTTATCATTCCTCAGTCATTTCCTTCAACCATCTCCTTCAGTCTCATATCAGTCTCCTTCACCCTGGTCGCGTCTTGCCTTGCCTTGCCTTGTCTTGCCTTGCTCAGGGACGCATGTGGAGTCCGGCGCGCGTCCGGGGTGGTCCATCCGTCTATATGTCAGCCATTTGTCAGAGCTGCCTACCAACCAACCCTTCTCCTTGTGTGTGTGTGTGTGCGTGTGCGTGTACGTGTGTCCTTCCTTCCCTGCTTCCTTCTTGCCTTCCTCTCCCTCTCTTTCCTCTCCTTCTCTTTTCTCCTCCTTCTTTCACCCTTTCCGTTCTGATTCTCACCCTGATTTTCTCTCTTTTCTTCCTATTTTTTTTCTATCTTTTTGCAGGTCACTCTCTCACTCTCTTCCCTTTCTCCTTTTGTCTTGTTTGTTAATTATGTTCGGTGGTCGTCAATCCGGCAATCTGGCTGTCGGGGTGTTGGGATTGTCGGGTTGTCAGGGAGAGTAATGACATCAAGACGTGTATCCAGCACCGTTTGTTACGTTTCTGGGGCTGCTTTGAGGATCCTTCGGCGGCGTTCTTGTTGTGGTATAGCTTGAGGTATCGCGTTCAGGCCTCTCCCACCCTCTCTTTCTCTCTCTCACCCTCCTCTTCTTTCCCTCTTCACCCTTTCTTCCTTCCCTCTCACCTCCCTACAACACACACCAAATAGTATCAGGAGAAGGAAGAAAGAGATGAAAGAGTGAAGTAAACGCGGGAGACGGGAAAGGGAAGGAAAAGACGAAGAGAAGAGACGGAAAGAAGTAAGGGCGAGGAAAGCAGGAAGGGAGGTAGAGGAGGGAGAGTCACGTGATATAAGCGACAGTGGCGTAGCCCATCACATTACCGCCCTTCAGGAGACACAAATAGCCGGCAATTGACGTATCATCGCGTGGTCTGAACCTTCCCTCTTGTTACCCGATGACCCTGGTGTTTTGGAGCTGGGGGAAGGGAGAGGGGGAGGGAGGGAGGGAGGGAAAGAGAAGGGATTGGAGAGAGAAAAGGAAAGGAGAGAAGGAAAGAAAGGAGGGAGAGAAGAGAGGAAAGGATTTAGGAGAGGAGAAGGATGAGAGGGAAGGAAGAGGAGGAGGAAAGAGAGGTAAAAGAGGGCGAGGAGAGGGAGAGAAGAGAGGGGAGAAGGAGAGGGAGAGGAGAAAGGGAGGAAAGAAACAGAGAGGAAGGAGAGGCAGTGGGGAGATGGAGTGTGTGGGTGCGTGTGTCTCCCTCCCTCTCCCTCCCTCTCTCTCCCTGACCATGTATCTCCGAGGTGTCCATTACAGATATCTACCTTCTCCTTACCTCATCACGTTCTCTATGATTGCATCCACACTTACTTTATTACTGTTATCAAAGCCTACGCGTTCACACTCTCTTCTACCTCACTATTGCAACATACAACACCATCACCGTCTACATCATTCTCCCCTTCATCTTCTTTCCATTCATTTTCTTGCTTTTCTCTTCTCCCAGCTTCGTTCTATCTACATATAATCTCTTCCCTCTCCCCTTCCTTCCCTTCTCTTTCCCTTCCCTTTTCTCGCCTTCCTTTCCCTTTCTCTCCCGTCTCGTCTCATTCCCTTCCTCTCCCTCTCGCCTCCCTTCCTCTCTCTCCGTTTCGTCTCTCGCCTCCCTTCCCTCTCTCTCCCTCTCTTCTCTCCTTCCCTTCCTCTCCATAAAAAAGGAAAGGAATGCTCACTCCTTCCCTTACATGACCACCAACTTCCCAATCAGAGCAATTTCAGGTGACCACAAAGAGGACGACAGGGACTTATTTGTGTGTGAGAACATGAGACGTCCTTCCTCCCTCCTGTCCTTCCTTCCTTCCTTCCTTCCTTCCTTCCTTTCATCCTTCCTTGCGGGAACAAATAAAGAGAGACGAA
>NC_066525.1:677500-730000 GCF_024679095.1 Eriocheir sinensis
GTGTGTGTGTGTGTGTGTGTGTGTGGAAGGTGGAAGCTTGTGTGTGTGTGTGTGTGTGTGTGTGTGTGTGTGTGTGTGTGTGTGTGTGTGTGTGTGTGTGTGTGTGTGTCTAGTATCTGAATCCGAATAAATAATATACATTGCCAGCCTCAATATTGACTGAAGGAATCTCGGAGTGCAAATGTATGCGCGAGGAAGCCTGTACGTGCAGTGGGGCGGCCTGGCGTGTTGATCCGGGCTGATGGAGGCTGAGGGATGGGCTGGGATGTTGGTGCAGAAGAGGGATGGGCTGGGGAAAGCTATAGGAGAGAGAGAAAGGAAGCTGACTGATTGAGTATAGGGCGAAGGTGCTGCAGAGTGAGGTAGATGGATGCAATAGGATGTTAGTGGAGCAGATTGATGGCCCGGGGAAAGCTTTGGAAGGGAGGGAGGTTGAGATAGAGCATAGGAAGTGAAGGTACAGAAGGAAGGAAGAATAGATTTGTAGAGTAAGGAACGATGAAGATGGGAGTTGAAATGGTGGATAATTATGGAGTATGGGACTAGGGGAATTATTATGGGAGTTAGGTAAGAGTGTTGTGGGGTTAAATCATCCTCTAGGACCATCGTTATTAGTCTTATCACCACCAATAGAGTCATCACCACAATCCCCACCACCACAATCACCATCACCATCCTCAACCTTCACCACACACCACATACCACACTGTCATCTTTGTATTAATTTACCCCACACTCCCCTCCTCCTCGTTCTCCTCCTCCTCCTCCTTTCCCACCTCTCCTCCTCCTACCCCGCAGTGGCCCACGGAGGTAATGGTACTAGAAGGCACCCGCACGGCCGCCCTTCCCTGAGTGTTAGCACGGCAAACACCCCGCGCGCTGATACATATTTTCCAGCGAGTTTTCTTTCCAAACAGAGCTCGTGGGTGCATTTATCAAGCCGTCTGTGGCCGCACGATCAGGCCGGGGTGCAGGGCTGAGAGGAAACACCTGGATCGTGACTGTGTGTGTGTGTGAGAGAGAGAGGGAGGAGGGAGGCGGAGAGGTTAAAGAAAAGTGTGATTTTAGTTTAAAGCCATACGAGAGGAACGCTTATTTTTCTTTTTAATTCAAGGTTGTTAATTATTTTCATTCTAGCAGCATCCTTAGTCTCGTTACCGCTTCCAGAGATCCTTACTGAATCCTTGGAGGCTTGTTATGAGATATTTCCTTAAGTTTCCCATGATATCCTTCCACTTACTACTTCTGCATCCTTTATGAACTCCTAATTGAGCTCTGCGATATCCTGCACCACTCTCAGGGATCCTTACTGAGTCCTTGGAGGGTTGTTATTAGAGATTTCCTTAATTTTTCCATAATATCCTTTCATCTACTACTTCTGCGTCCTTTTTGAACTTCTAACTGATCTTTATGGTATCCTGCATGGTCATTGTCCATTGCTGTCTCTCTCGCAATTCATGTTTTTAATGCTTATTTTCTGATCTTCTCCTCGCTTTTCCATTACCGTAATATTCTTCCTCCTACTTATTTTTGCATTTTGTAACTCCTAATTGAACTCTAATTTCCCCCACCGACATGATCATAAGGTTTCTTTCTTCCAATCCCTGTTTTTTTTATGCTTATCTTCTTACTTTCTTCTCGCTCTTCCAGTGCCATAAAATTCTTCTTACTTCTTCTGCTTCCTTTTGTAACTTAATCGAGCTCTATGATAGCCTGATTTCTCTCTTGCGATCCCTATCTTTCCTGCATATTTTCTAACCCTCCTCTCCTCGCCCTACCATTCCCGCCAAGACTCCAGGCTGCACGGACTCCCACACCTCGATATTCGCACTCTGGTTTGCATTTTCCTTTTCCGCTTTGCATCCCGGCGCCCCGGCATCTAATGACATCATCAGTTCGCATGCTCACACTCACTCGTAGCCTCCCTCGCCTCACCCTGCCTCCGGGACGCCTCAACCACCACCACCACACGCTTTATCACATCCTCCCACTAATATCCCACTCGACCACATCCCCTCCTGGCGCGTCCACTCCTTATGAGGGAAGTGGAAGGTGAACAGAAGAAGCTCTCGGACAACAACCTCTAGAGTCGCAGCAACCAGGCAGACGGGAGAGGCGAAGGGGATAGCGCCCGTAGAAAAGGAGGAATCGTATACCCGTAGTGGCCCAACGATAGCTTAGATACCAAACACGTGGCCTTTGTTGCTTATTAGTTTGATGCGGCTCGAGGAAGGGCCAGCCGTCACTTCTCCGCGCTGAGTGACGGCGCCGTGTAACCTTAGCTGCGAGGGTGAGGGTCGGTCATGTGTTTGTGTAGCCGGACCCTTACCTCTGGCGGGGAACTGGCGGCTGGCTGGTGGCTGGACGTGAAGAGTGGACTGCGTGGGTGTAGAGGAGAGGGTGGGATGCATGAGATAGGGGGACTATAGGGCCGAGTGTGCCGTGGTGACCTTGGAGAATGTAGTTTGAAGTGATGTGATTGTAAAGTAGAAGTTGCATGTTTGTGATTATACAGCAGGGTTGGACGACGTGCAGTAGGAGGCTCTGGACGCTGCCGGGGATGCGTGGGCGAACATGAAAAAAGAGAAGGAGAGTGAGAAGGAGGAGGAGGAGGCCGTGGAGCGTGTCAGGTGTCCTTGGAATTATGTGATTGCGGTTGGATGGTGTGACTGTGAGGTGTGAACGCACTATGAGGGATGGGGAGCTGAGGGTATACCTGGAGGTGGTGGCATTAATATACATGTGGTTTCTTAATACTATAACTCTGATAGAATATGATTGTGGAGGAGGAGAGGGTATGAAAGGAAAGTCAAGAAGAAGGATAGGGGTAATTTGGACTAGGAGGGAAGGAGAAAAGACTGAATAAAAGGGGAGAGAGAAGAGCAAAAGGGAAGAAGGAGGAGGAAATTGGAGATTGGATGAGGAAATGAGAAAAGGGATTAGAGAAGCAGAAATGAGAAGAATGATAAATGAATGGAGGAAGGAAAGAAGGAGGAGAAAGAGGAGGGAGAGATATACAGAGAACAAGACGAAAAACTACATAGCGAATGAAAAATAAACATAAATGAAGAACAAATATAAAGAAATCGAGAAGGAAAACAACAGAAAAAAAGGAAATATATAAAGAGGAAAAGTGAGTCACAAGATAATAACAGAGAGAGGGAGAGAAAAAAATATATTTGGAGGATAAATATGGAAGTGGAGAAGGGGGAAAAAAAAAAAAAAATAAGAAGGGTAATAGTGGGCATAAGAGACTCCTGAATCATAGCTATTAATGTTTAGTGACTCAGATGATCGTGCAAATACCAGTGGCCTTAGGAGATACTGACCGGCCATTACTGCGACACTTGTAGACGGTTCTGATGACGGGGAGGAGGAGGAGGAGGAGAGAAAGGTAGGCGAGGAGGGAAGAGAGAGAGGGGGGTAGGAATTGGAGGAGGAGGAGGAAGGAAGGGGAAAGAAAGGGAGGAGGAGGAGAGAGAGGGGGAAAAGAGAGGAATAGGAGTGAGGGAAGGAAGGGAGGGAGAGAAGAGAGAGGGAAAGAAAGAGAGGAAAGGAAGAGAAAAAGAACGAAGAGAGAGAATGAGAGATGGAACGAAGAAAGAGAGAAGGGAAAAGCAAGGAATGGAAAAAGTAGAGAAAGAAGGAAGAGAGGAAAAGGAGAAAAGGAAGGAGAAAGACATATGATAAAGGAGGAGGAAGAAGGAAGAAGGAGGAAGAACGTGCTACATCACCGTACTTATGAAGGAAGGAAGGAGGGAAAGGAAGGCAAGGAAGGTGACCGCCAGTTCATCCTTACGTTCTTCCATTTATCCCTAAAACCTTCCATTCCTTCGTTCATTCCCCGCATCGTTCTGTCCGTTATTTTTTATCTCCTGCATTCGTTAGCACACACGTTCTTTATTTCCTTTCCCACGTTCATTCCTTACGTTCTACTGCCCTTCTTCCGTTCATTTGCGTTATTTTTTCCATATTCCAGTTCGTTTTCTTTTTATTTCCTTCTATTTATTCCATTCTATCCTTCTGTCCATTCCATTCTGTCCATTCTATCCTTCTGTCCATTCCATTCTGTCCATTCAATCCTTCTGTCCATCCCTATATCAGCTCGCAAAATCGCCTATCCGCTTGTATTAGTGGAAAGAACAGCATTTGGGGCGGAAAACGAGGGAGTGATGACAAACTTGAAGAACTATATAAAGACGTGTATTGGCGAGGAAAAGAGAACAGCGATAAGGAAGAAGAAAGGGACAAATGCTGACAAACTGAAACAACACGAAAAGTATAGAGGCGGAGAAATGAATGGAGGATGACGACGTGGTATTTGCAGCCCTATTTCCGTCTTTCGCTTTCCTGGACTATTTTTCATCCGTGCCATTTTCAATTTTTTTTTTTTCCGCGACCGAACTCTGGACACATCATTACTCATTGCCTTAAACAACCTCCCCTTCCCTCACACACCTACACCCACACCCACACACAGACACACACACACACTTCCTTGGTTAGTATACTCCTTCGGTTACTCGCCTTTCTCAGTACACCTCCGTTACTATACCTCTCCTGTCTCTGCCTCTGCGCCCCGTTGTGTTGTCTCCTTCACATGCACCCTCTCACAACAAACACCAGGGAGTTTTGTTTATGTTTCTGCCTTTGCTCAACACTTCAGGCGAGGCTCAGGTGGCAGGCAGAGAAAGAGAGAGGGAGCATTGCATCAGTGGTAAGCTTTTGTGCCTGACTGGAAATTATGAGAGAGCGAGAGATGAATAGATAAATAGATAGTCACATTGCTTTTCACTCCTTCCCTTCATGAGATAGATAGATACATGGATAGATAGGTAAACACCCTTCTTTCTCTTCCCTTCATGAGGTACATAGATTGACAGAGAGACAGAGTTGCCTTTCTTTCTCTCCTTCCTTACGATGTTTATCAGAAGAGGACTCGTGGCAACCTCCCTTACCTTACTCCCCTCCTTCATATCCCTACCTCTTTACGGCGCTTATCAGAAGAATTGGAAGCGTAATACTAACATCCATTACATCCCACCCATCCCCTTTTATCTCCTTCCTCCCTTCCGGCGTCTCGGTCAGCGGCGCAGAATGATGGGCTAATGGACGGTGTGGAGTGGCGCCAAAACAATTCACACCTCTACACACGCGTGAAGTTTGACACCATTGACGGATGATTTGTGGCCCGCCGCGGCGCCGGCACCCCGCGGAGCACGCCGCCGCCGCTGGTCACAGGAGGGCGGCGGCGGCGGCGTCATGACACAGCCGAGCGTGACAGTAGATGCGTGAGGCGTTGGGTGGCGGAAAGGAACACACACACACACACACACACACACACACACACACACACACACACACACACGCGCGCTCAAAAAATGATAATAAATAGATAAATAAAGAAAGAAAATGAATAAGAAAATGATACTAATAAATGCTAATAGAAATCATAAATAAAATGAATAAAAAGTAAATAAAAATGATAAAAAGATGGTCAAGTTATTGGAGAAGAAGAAGAAGAAGAAGAAGAAGAAGAAGAAGAAGGAGAAGAAAAGGAAGAAAAAGAAAAAAAGGAAAAGGAAAAGAAGAAGAACAAGAACACCACCACCATCACCACCACCCCCACCATCACCACCACCACCACCATGACCACCACCACCACCACCACCACCACCACCAAAAACAAGAAGCCACACTCACTGCTCCGAGACACAGAATATGAAGTTCCCGCATTACCATCACAGCACTAAATGGATCCGCACACGACGTAACAAACCTGCAAACTGCGTCACGTCCACCGAGCTGAGGACTTTGCATTTATTATTATTATTGCTGTTGTACGTCCAGCCTGCTCCAGGAACTGACTCAAGGAAAGAAAGGAAGGAAGAGGAGAGGGAGGATGGAGATAGCGTTTAGGAAGGAAGGAAGGAAGGATGAGGAGGAGAGAAGAGGAGACGAAGTTTGGGTTTAGGATAGGGAAAAGGGAAGGAGAGAAGGAAAAGGAAGGAAGGAAGGAAGGAGGAGAGGAATAGCATATAGAATGGACGGGAAGGAAAGGGAAGAAAGAGGATGAGAAGAGGAAGGGAAGGAGAAGGAAGAAGGGGATAGCATTTAGGATAGAGGAGAAGGGAAAGGAAAGAAAGGATGGGAAGGAGATGAGAGGAGAAGGCGTTTAGAAAGGAAGGGAAGGAAGGATAGGAGATGAAAGGGAAGGAAAGGAAGGAGAGAAGGGAGGAGAAAGAGAGGTAGTGGGCCTGAGCAAAACAGCATCACGAGGGAGGGAGGGAGGGAGAGACGGGGAGAGAGGGAGGGAGGGAGGGAAGGGGGGAGGGGGGGACTGATTCTGGCTGCGGTCATCCCTCGTGTTTGATTTGCTCTCGTGTGTGTCCGTCACACACACACACACACACACACACACAGAGAGAGAGAGAGAGAGAGAGAGATTAGAAAATGACAGAAAAAAAGAAAAAAAAAGAATGAAAAAGAAAAAAAATAGTCACATTCTTCGCCTCTTGATAAGCCGAGGAATAAATATGCACAGGTGTAGCGTTGCCGAGGAGGTGAATGACAGGAGGAGGAGGAGGAGGGGGAGGGGGAGGGGGCGGGGGAAAAGAAGTCTGACCAAGGGTAATGACGCCCCGGTATTGTGGTCATGCGGATGGTGATAATGGTGATGAAGGTGTTAGTGGTGGTGGTGGTGGTGGTGGTGGTGATGGTGGTGGTGAGTCATGACAAGATATTATGTTTGTTAAGTTCAGTGTAATTTTTTTTTCTTCATTTCCAGCCACCTCCACCACCATCATCACCACCACCACCACCACCGCCATCACCACCATCATCACCACCACCACCACCACCACCACCATGCGCACTTATCTTGAAGGAAAACTCTCCAATTCAAGACTCAACTCTTTCCTTTGATGTGGAGAGGTGGAGGAAAGGAGGGAAGAGACATTAAGTAGGGAAGGGAAGCGCCGGAGGAGGAGGAGGAGGAGGAGGAGGAGGAGGAGGAGGAGAAGGAGGAAGAGGAGGAGGAAGAGGAGGAGGAGGAGGAGAAGTAAATATTGTTACTTAGCGGACGCATGACACCCTCTCTGTCCTCCTCCTCCTCCTCCTCCTTCTCCTCCTCCTCTTATTCTTATCCTTTCTCTTCCTTTTTTTATCTTTCTTTCTCTCTTTCTCTTTATCTACATTTTTATTTTCTTCCTCTGTCTATCTTTATTTTCTTCCTCTCTATCTCTTTACCTTTCTCCTCTTTTTCATCTTTTTCTTCTTTTTTCCTCCTCTCTCCCTTCCTCTTTCTTTTCCTTTTCTTCCTCGTAGGTACAAAAATCTAACAAAAAATAGCTTCGGTCATCTGTATATTGTCTTCTTTTCCTCATTGCTTTCTTCTTCTACCGTCTCTTTCGTCTCTTCCTCCTGTTCATTCTCTCTTTTGTTTTCTTTTCCTCCATCGCTTCTCCTTCTACTGTCTTCCTTTTCTCCTCCTCCTTCTCTCCCTTCTCCTCCTATTCCTCCCTGCCTCAAATATCCCTCTTCTGCACCTCGATTCACCTCTTCGTCATCCTCATTATAATTTTCTTTTCCATTCTTTACAGGTAAGTCAGTGTGAGTCGCTACGGTATCTCCTGAAGGTGTGCTGGGACGCTAGCGAGGCGGTGAGTACAGATGTATGACTTACTGTATTATATTTCTGTCCTCTGTGCCTTCTCTGATACTTGCTTTCTCTTGGTATGTCTTGGTAACTCCACTTTCCACTCCTGGCTTCTTCCTCTACTCCGTCTTTGCCGACCCCTTCCCAACTCATCTCCTTCTTTCCCTGATCTCTCTCTTATCCCCGTTCCTCCCTTGCCCCCTCCTCACGCCTCCTTACTCCTTCCTCCATCTCCTCCGATTCCTCATTTTCTCCCCCTCTCCCTCCTCATTTTTCAATCTTCTCTCCCCCTTCCTCCTTCCTCTCCATCTTCTTACTCCATCTTAATCCTCTCTTTCTCTCCTCCTCCTTGTTTCCCTCACTTCCCCCCATCTTTCCTCGCCCCCTCATCACGCCCCCTTCCTCCTTCCTCCATCTCCTCTGGTTCCTCATTCCCTCCCCCTCTCACCAATCCTTGTTCCCTTCTCTCCCCCTCCTCTTCCTATCCATCCTCTCTCCCCACCTCAATCCCCTCTTTCCCTTCTCCCCTTGTTTCCCTCCCTCCTCCCACTCCCCCTCCAGCCATGCATCACCTTCGTAAACACCGCCATTAATTACCTGCCTCGCGTCATCTCCATTAAATCAATCGTGAGCCGCTGGCCGTTCATCACACGGGCGCATTTTCCTCCTCCCCGCCATGATTCTCTCGGGGCGACCAACCAGCCTGCCAGACACCCGCCCGCCCTCCCGCCTCATAAGTCACCCCCAGGAAGGCACGGGGTGAATGCTAATTGAATATGTTTTTATTTATTATTTTTTTGCTTTTTTCTAGACATTTTTTTTCCTTTTTTTTTCTTTTTTTCTATCTTCCTCGCCCTCCTCCTCACTCCCTCTTCCTCCTTCCTCCTCTTCCTCCTCCCCTTCCTCAATCCCTCCCTGTCTCCCTACTCTTTATCACGTGTTTATCGTAGGCCATCCTCTTCCACCTCCTCCTCCATTCTCCTCTTTCCCCTCCACTCTCTCCCCTTCCATATATTACCCCCTCCCCCTCCCCTCCATTCCCTTCCTTACTCTTCCCCTTCCTTACCCCCCCACCTCCACCATTCCCTTTTTCCCCTTCCCTCCTCCTCCACATCTCCTCCCTTCCTCTTCTCCTTCATTTCTCTCTCCCTCTACGGCTTGTCTCTCTCTTTCTATCAAGCTGTGTGAAGACTGTAATTGCTGAGGTCTATTACGTATCATATATTTCAACATTTTATTTTATTTATGTTGTTTCTTTCCTATCTCGTATCGCTTCTTCTCTCTCTCCTCCGTTATTTCCATTCTCCGGCTTATCAACACTGCTTCTTATTTCTCTTCTTTCTCCGTGCATAATATTCTCATTTTTTCTCCTCTCTTTTCCTCCTTGAACGAAAAAGTGAGGAAAAAGTGTTAGCCGCAATAGCGAAAGCGAAAGAAAAGCGAAGATGGAGGAGAATAAAAGAATAAAAATGAAAGAAATGATAATAAAGACCCAGAAAAAGAAAACAAGAAGAAGAAAAACAAACAAACACACCAGAAGAAGCAGTAATAATAACGCCGTATGTAAAATAATTTAATGCCAGAAAGAAAAAGAATGAAATAAATACAAATGAAAATAGGATTGACTTCGGAGATTCTTGCCTCGGCGATACTAAAGTCAACATATATATAGAAATGCACCAACCAGTCAACCAGCCAGTTAGCCAGCCAGTTCGAGCCCCTCTACCCTTCCTACCCCAACGCCCCCTCCCAAGTCCATCCCCCTCCCCCGTCTGTCTGCTGTCAAGGCGATACTAAAATTAACATATATAGAAATGCACCAACCAGTCAACCAGCCAGCCAGCCAGTTCGATCCCCTCTACCCCTCCTACCCTCACGCCCCCTCCCCCTTCCATCCCCCTCCCCCGTCTGTCTGCTGTCAAGGCGATACTAAAATTAACATATATAGAAATGCGCCAATCAGCCAGTCAGCCAGCCAGCCAGTTCGATCCCCTCTACCCCTCCTCCCCTCACGCCCCCTCCCCCGTCCGTCCTCCTCCTCCCGTCTGTCTGTCTGTGTGTGTCTGTCCGCCTCAGGAAAATGAAGAATCTCGGAATAACTCAACAAAAAAGGGAATACCACTTCACCGTTTTCAAGTGGGTGAGTGAGTCTATTGTGTGGTTTACGCGGCGTCATCCACCATCCACCTTCTCCTCTTCTTCCACCTCCTCCTCTTCCACTTCATCCTCCACCTACGCATCTACCTCCACCTGGTGCCTCTCTCTCTCTCCCTTTCTCTATTCCTCCACTTGTCACTCTTCTGCTTCATTCTGTTAGACTCTCCACATATCCTCTTCCACCTCCTCCTCCACCCTCCTCTATCCCCTCCACCCTCTCCCCTTTCATAAATTTCCTTCCTTACGGCACCTTCCCCCTCCATTCCCTCCCCTAATCTTCCCCTTCCCTACCCACCCCACCTCCACTATTTCTCTTTCCCCTTCCCTCCTCCTCCACATCTCCCTTCCTCCTCCCCTTCCATACATTACGCCCCCTTCCCCCTCCTTCCACCTCCTCCCCCCTTCCCTTTCCCCTCCCCTAATCTTCCCCTTCCCTACCCACCCCACCTCCATTATTTCACTTTCCCTTCCCTCCTCTTCCATATCTCTTCCCTTCCTCCTCCCCTTCCATACATTACGCCCCTCTTCCTTCTTCCTCCCCTTCCCTTTCCCCTCCCCTAATCTTCCCCTTCCCTAACCACCCCACCTCCACTATTTCTCTTTCCCCTTCCCTCCTCCTCCACATCTCCTCCCTTCCTCCTCCCCTTCCATACATTACGCCCCCTTCCCCCTCCTCCCACCTCCTCTCCCCTTCCTTTTCCATACTCCCTCACTCCACCGACTCCTCTCCACCCCTCCACCACCCACGCCGCCATCCAGGTAGCCAGTAATTATCCCTGACTTAGACCTAATGTGGCCATATTTCCAGGTTTCAAAAACGCAAACAAGCTTGTTATATGACCCAAAACATGACAGCCATATAATTTAGCGGTTCACTAGGGCTGCAGTCTGGTACCTCCCCCTCCCCTACCCCTAGCTCTTTTCCTTCCTTTTCCTCCTCTCCTCCCCCTCTCCTCCTCCTCCTCCTCTCTTCTTGACTTTCCCAGCTTTCCCTTCCTCCCTTCCTTATTTTACTTTCCTCCCTCTTTTCTTTTCTTTTTCTCCTATTTTTGTTTATTTTTTTATTATCTTTATTTTTCCTCCCTAACTTCCCTTTCCCAGTTTTCCCTTCTCCTTCTTTCCTTCTTCCTTCCTTCCTTCCTTTATTCCTTCCTCCCTTCCTTCCTTCCTTCCTTGATTCATTCATTCATTCATTCATTCATTCGGTCCTTACATGCACAAAGGAGGAAAGGAAAGAGGGAAGAAGGAGACAGAGAAGGAGGGAGAGAGAGAGGAAGCGAGGGAGAAAGGGAGGAAGGCAAGGGAGGTGGAGAAGTACGAACAGGAACAAGGAAGGAAATAAAACTGGGGAGAGAAGGAGGGAGAGAGGGAGGGAGAGGAAGAGAGGGAGGAAGGGAAAGGAAGAGCGGGAGGGAGGGAGGGAGGGAAGGAGGGTGAAGTAAGCGAGTTCCAAGCACTAATTATGCTAAACAGGAGGCGTTAATTATCGTTCTGTCAGTGTGTGTGTGTGTGTGTGTGTGTGTGTGTGTGTGTGTGTGTGTGTGTGTGTGTGTGCGTGCGTTTATCTCTTACGTCACTTTTTGTTTTCTTCACTTAAGTTGTTTTAATAGAAAGAAAAGAATTATTAATTAAAGATTCTGTTAATGAAGACTAACAAACATGTCAGTGGCTTCGAAATAAATAATAATGCATAAATAAAGAAGAAGGAGGAGGAGGAGGAGGAGGAGGAAGAGGAGAACTAGAAAGAAGAGAACCACAAGGAACAGAAAGTGGAGGAAGAGGAAGAAGAGGAATAACGGAGAGAATGGAGGAAAAGGAAGAGAAAGAGAAGCAGAAGAAGAAGGAATAAGAATAAGAAGATAAAGAGTGGGAGAGGAGGAAATAGGGTGAAGAGGAGGAAGAAGAGGAGAGAGAAAGAGATGAGAAAAAGAGCAAAGAGAAGGACAGAAAAGATAGGAGGAAGGAAGTTGGATAAAGAGGAAGAGGAAGAGAAGAAGAATGAAAGCAAAGAAGAAAACAAAAAGGATAGACGGATTTGGACGGAAGGAGAAGGAGGAGGAGGAGGAGGAAGAAGGAAGAGGAGACGCAGGAGGAAGAAGAAGAAAGGAGAAAGAGACGAAGAAGGAGGAGAGGAGGGAGAGGAACGCACCACCACCACCACCACCACCATCACCACCACCACCACCACCACCACCAGCCACCCAATTCAATAAGTTCATATTTGCAAATTAATAGCCACCCGGAAGGCCCCTGTGGCCCGCGATTACTTCTTGACTAATGGCCGCGGCGGACAGTACTGATACCTAGATTATACCCAGCCCTCCTCCGGGGATCCGCGTCGTGTGTGGTGGCGGTGTGGTGGTGGTGGTGGTGGTGGTGGTGAGGTGGCGTGCGTGCGTGTAGGTGTGTGTGTGTGGTGGGGCTGGGGTGCTACCTGTCTGTGTGCGCGCGTGTGTGTGTGTGTGTGTGCGTGTGTGTTTGGGGTGGTTTAATACGTCTGGTGTTGTGTGTTCCGTGGAATGACATGAAGCAAACTAGGTGTGTGTATGTGTGTGTGTGTTTGGGGGGGGGGGGGGGGTATGTGTGTGCGTGTGTGAGGCTCGTCATGTTGCAGCGGACGGAGGTGCAGGCAAACTAGTGCTGCCCCTGCTGGCGAGGCGAGGCGCGGGGAGGGTCGTAACGTAAATCAGGTCTGGCGTAATAAATATAACTTATTCGTTTAATCCGCGGGAAGAGAGACTGAAAAAAAAGACTGCATGGAAAAAAAGCAAACGGGCGCTCAAGCGTGTACTGTACGTGGTGGTCTATTTACAAGCTCC
This sequence comes from Eriocheir sinensis, assembly GCF_024679095.1. Classification (NCBI taxonomy): domain Eukaryota; kingdom Metazoa; phylum Arthropoda; class Malacostraca; order Decapoda; family Varunidae; genus Eriocheir; species Eriocheir sinensis. The sequence continues at coordinate 690,134 of NC_066525.1, forward strand.
GTGGCAGGGGAAAAATGCAGGAGCTTGTAATTACATCGGCGTGAAGAAACTCTAGCCCGATGGGAGTCTCGTAATTTTAAAAGCTCCCTCAATACCAGGACTCAGACACAGACACATGCAGACATACACACATGCATACACACTTACTTACACACACAAACACAAACACATCTTCTTCAGCTCCTTAACATACAGAAACAATGATAGATAGACTCACTTAATACCGGGGCACGGACACACACACATACATGCAGACATTCATACACACTTACAAACACAAACACATACACATACACATCTTCTTCCGCTCCTTAACACATACAAACACTGCTAGATAGATACTTAGATACATAGATAGAGAGACAAGCAGCGAGATAGACAGAGAGAGAGAGAGAGAGAGAGAGAGAGAGAGAGAGAGAGAGAGAGAGAGAGAGAGAGAGAGAGAGAGAGAGAGAGAGAGAGAGAGAGAGAGAGAGAGAGAGAGAGAGAGAGAGAGAGAGTGTTTACTGACCACACCACGCATAGCAACACCCCCCCTTCCCCCCTTCCCAAATTACTCCTGGTCCCCCCCCCCCCAAAAAAAAAAAAAAGTGTAGCTAATCCGACACTAAACACTATCACAAGTACTACTACAGAAACTTTAATCTCGGGAGACACATTCCTCACGCGAACAAGGTGCAATTAGGCGTCCGTCGGGGTGTCGAGACTATGGCACGGAGACATAAACTCGCGCCAGACAATACTCGCCTAGGGCCCGACCGATCCCATGGGCGCATTACTAAACACATCGGCGCCCAAATTTACAAGGCTTTCGTAGGAGTTTTGGGCATTTCCAGGGGTATTTCGATGGCCCTGGTGGTAGTTTGACCCTTCTTCTGTATCATGAGCTTAAAGAGACACTGCTGATAACCCGATTGATCTCCTTTTTGGACTTTGGAAATAGTTGATGTGAGTGCTGGAATCGTTTTAAAATACCGATCTTTCCCTTGCCTATCTCATCCAGGGGGGGCGACTCACACAGCAACCTCCGGGAGATATTTCATGGGGGGAGCTGTATTCGGCACCACTTTGGTATCTTCGCGGCTATTTCGGTCTCTTATAAAACAATTTTCCCTAATAAATAACTCACCCAGCGCAGTAGATCATCGTAACCTTGCTCATGGCAGTGGCTGATGGGGGGGGGGGGGGGGGGGTTAAGACAGCGTGCGTCTCTGCATTCATGTTTCGCTGTTGTTGTCTGATGGCTTCGGTGCGTGGCGAATCATCCTCTCTCTTCCTCCTCTTCTCCCTCCTCCTCCTCACGAAGTAGACAGATAAGCGCCGAAGCTCAAGTCTGTGTTAAATACGGCCACCCGGCTTTCCATTTCCCTCGCAATTTACATACAACCTGCTTAACCACGCCAGAAGTTACGGGACCCCTCGGGCGAGCGCTGAGGTCCCGTGCTGTTTGGGTCAGGTGCTCGCTCGAGGGAACGGGAGAAGACGGGAAGGGAAGAGGAGGAAGGGGAGAGTCAGGGAGAGCGGGAAGTGTAAATGGAGTAGGTCCCATTAACCTGCATGTCCCTCCCCTTCATGTAATAGAGGAAGAGGAAAATTTGAGCATGAACCTGACGTCGCCGTGTGTTTTCCCGGCGACGAGTGAAAGCCTCGGAGGGGTAATGAGAGGGTCGAGGAAGGAGAGGATAATGCGGCCGGTACGTTGCTTATTTGTAATTTCCTCCCGCACTCCATCTTGGCGCGAACCCCGAGTCATTAGCGCTGAAAAACGAGGAACCAGAAATCTCTTTGGGTGCTTTCGGGGTGTTCTTGGACGGGTCGGGAAGGGAAGGGAAGCAGAATGGAGTGTGATAAAGGGATGGGAAGGGAAGGGAGGCGTTCTGAAGGGCGAGGATGCAGTGTCACTAAAAGTAATTATCTTTCTTAGCGCGGACTTGCTTCAGGGCGCGTTGCTGCACTCCACTGACCGCCTCGTAGCAGCTGCACTATAGGGAACACACACACACACACACACACACACACATCGATATCTCCGTGTGAACCTTTCCAGATTATGTTATCACGACCCCTTCCTTCCTTGCCCCACCCAGTTCCTCCCATCCCTTCCCTTCCCTTTCTTTCCCTCTCCTCCCCACCCCTCCCCAACCTCCTCCCATCCCTTCCTTCCCCAGCCTCTCCCATCCCCTCCTTCTCCCCATCCATCCTCTCCCCTCCTTCCACATGCAGATTAATAGCAATAGACTCCAAGATGCCTGACCAAACATCGTCTTTTATGGGTAATTTTTCCACCATTTCACCGCATTATTTCTCCATCCGTCATCATTCTGTCTCCTCTCCTGCGTTATTCTCGCATTTTCACCTTTCTCCCTAATTTATCACCATCCCATCTTTCTGCTCCCTGTATTATCTCATTTTCCTTTTTTTCCCTCATACATCATCTTTTCCTCCTGCCTCATTTATCTTGATCAGCGCTAATCAACTTCATTCGCGATTTAGTCCATGCAAGCAAGCGAGCGAGCGAGAGAGCGAGCAGGGACCTGGATTGGTATGCTCAGACGCTTCCACCTCTCACATCGACTCTCTCCAAAGGCCAAAACGGAGATCAATCGGGGCCTCGTGAGTGTTGTTTTAGGTTCACGGTGCAGAGGAAGGGTCACACTACCACCAGGGTCATAAGACTACCCCTGGAAATGCCCTCAAACTCCCCCGAATACCGTTTAAAATGTGTACTTGGGTGCCGATTTGTTTAATAAGAATTTGGCCCCTGAACGCAAGGAGCCTCAAGCCGTCCAGCCTGTTACTTTTTATACTGCCTCCCTTCTTGGCTTTTGCAATACTGCCAATGACACTCCCGGGAGGCATGTCAGTGTGTGCTTAAGTTAATACACACGTGGATGCTAATTGTTTTGAAAGAGAGAGAGAGAGAGAGAGAGAGAGAGAGAGAGAGAGAGAGAGAGAGAGAGAGAGAGAGAGAGAGAGAGAGAGAGAGAGAGAGAGAGAGAGAGAGAAACAAGATATAAATAAAGAAGACAAATTTATGACAGGCTTCACATCACAACCTTGAGGCAAATTTAGTCTGAAGAGCGACAGAAAAACTTAATATTTCTCTCTCTTTCTTTTTACTCTCTAATGAAAACAAACACTCCAGAAGCTTTGTTGGATTAGACGCTTAAAAAGTTTCCCCACAAATAGAGGACGAGAAGGAGGAAAAGGAAGGAAGGAAGGGGGAATGAAAGGGGAGGAGAGCTAGAGAGAGAGGGAGAGGGAGAAGGGAGGAGGAGGAGAGGAAGGAGGCATGGGAAAGAGGCATTAAGAGTGAGGGAGGAAAAAAGTTAAGGAAAGAAAAAATAATGAAAGCGTGACTGAGCTCCTCTTAAGTGAATTTCGTACGTGAGTGAGTAACCTTAAGGGAGATTTTTTTTTTTATAGTGTGGCAGAAGGAGGAGGAGGATTCGCAGCTTCCTTCCCCCCTCACCCCCCTTACACTCCACTACTCTCTCTCCTCTTCCACCCCTACCTTCAACTTTATGCCTTCTCTATACCTCTCCCTTCCTCTTTCTATATAATGTCTCCCTTTCTCTCAGATTTTCTACCTTCCTCTTCACTAATCTTCTTCCATCCCTCCTCAGCCTCCTCCGCCACTTCCATCTTTTTTCCTCCCTTCTCCAGACTCTTTCCTCCCCTCTTTCTCTCTCTCTCTTCATCTTCATCCCCCTACCTTCTCTCTTCCTTCCTTTCACTCCTCCAGTACCTCCACCTCAATGCCTCCCTTGTCCAAAACCCTTCCTTCCCCTCTTGCATATCCTTCCCTCTTTCTCCCTCCCCTTCTCACCTCTCCTCCATCTCTGTGCTACCTCCTTCTTCCTCCCTACCCCTTCCTCTCCTCCTTCTTCCCAACCACTCTCCCTCCCTCTTTCGTCCCCCGTTTCCTCCTCCTCCTCCTAGTCCCCCTCCTCCGCCTCTGTCCTCCGCCTCACACTAACACACAAGAGTAATACGCTACCGCCGCCTCGCCTTTGGGTTCCCGCGCCGCTGGGAAGAACGCGAACGAGGCGAATTAGTTGTTTCTCACCAATGTTATTCCCGAGACGACACCCCATTCCTCTTCGCCTGCTTGCATGGCGGTGGAGAAAGAGGAGGAAGAGGAGGAGGAGGAAAATAATCGAGTTTAGTTAAAGAAAAAAAGAGAAAGTGAAGAAGAAAAGAAGGAAAGCAAATAATGAAAAAAAGAATACGGAAATAAGGAAAAGAAAGAAAAAAAAGAAAGAAAATAATCATAAGAAAAGAGAAGAAAAAAAGCATTACCAGGAGAAGGAGGAGTAGGAGAGGAGGAGAAGAAGAAGAGGAGGAGGAGGAAGAGAAGAAGAAAAAGAAGAGGAGTAGGAGAGGAGGAGAAGAAGAAGAGGAAGAGGAGGAAGAGAAGAAAAAAAAGAAGAGGAGTAGGGGAAGAGAAGAAGAAGAAGAAGAGGAGGAGGAGGAAGAGAAGAAGAAAAAGAAGAGGAGTAGGAGAGGAGGAGAAGAAGAGGAGGAGGAGGAAGAGAAGAAGAAAAAGAAGAGTAGTAGGGGAAAAGAAGAAGAAGAAGAAGAGGAGGAGGAGGAGGAAGAGAAGAAGAAAAAGAAGAGGAGTAGGGGAAAAGAAGAAGAAGAAGAGGAGGAGGAGGAGGAGGAAGAGAAGAAGAAAAAGAAGAGGAGTAGGGGAAAAGAAGAAGAAGAAGAAGAAGAAGAAGAGGAGAGGAGGAGGAGGAGGAGGAGGAGGTGAGAGGTCTCGGAGGTTGGCGTAAACAAATCCCGTGAATTAGGGAAGAACAATGGATGGAAAATTAGGCAAATGAAGACTTTTTTTTTTGGTCAGCTTAGTTCTCAGGGTCCGCTGTGCGCCTGGGGGAAGGGGGGGAGGAAGAGACCCTGTGTGCTTGTGTGTGTAGGGGAAGAAAAAAAGATCGTGTGTGTGTTTGTATGTGTGGGGAGAAAGAGACCCTGTTTGTGTGTTTGTGCGTGTGTGTGGGAGAGAAAAAGAGAGAGGGAGAGAGATCTTGTGCGTGAGGGGAGGGGGAAGTGGAGGACTCGGTGTGTGTGTGTGTGTGTGTGTGTGTGTGTGTGTGTGTGTATTTACCCAAAGTTAATCCTGAACACCACCACCACTACCACCACCACCATCATCATCACCACCACCACCATCATCACCATCATCACCAGCAGCACATTCTCTCTGATGGAAATTCGGCCGTGCACTATTTTTGTCTAGGCGAGGCGAGACGCGGGCAGCCGGCACCTGGAGGGAGGGCTGCCGCGGCGAATTAATAAATAAGACGCCAAGTGCAAGGCAGAGCAATCACCAGCGCCTATTATGCTGTCAGGGTGTCAAGCCGAGGGTCACGGGCAGCCGGAAGGTAAACGTACACACCGGCCCTCAAACCCACGCCCATGAAGGCAGTCTGTGTGTGCGTCCTCGTCCAAATTCACCACAACATCGGTTCAGATACTCAAAGCTTACCTAACCTGTATAAGCGGGTACTCTTTACTTCTCTCTCTCTTCCCTCACTCCTATACACACCGGCCCTCAAACCCACATACACGAAGGCAGTCTGTGTGTGCGTCCTCGTCCAAATTCACCACAACATCGGTTCAGATACCCCAAACCTTGCCTAACCTGTATAAGCGGGTACTCTTTATTTCTCTCTTCTCTCACTCCTATACACACCGGCCCTCAAACCCACGCCCATGAAGGCAGTCTGTGTTTGCGTCCTCGTCCAAATTCACCACAACATTGGTTCAGATACCCAAACCTTGCCTAACCTGTATAAGCGGGTACTCTTTACTTCTCTCTCTCTCTTCCCCCACTCCTATGTACACCGGCCCTCAAACCCACATACACGAAGGCAGTCTGTGTTTGCGTCCTCGTCCAAATTCATAACAACATTGGTTCAGATACCCCAAACCTTGCCTAACCTGTATAAGCGGGTACTCTTTACTTCTCTCTCTCTCTTCCCCCATTCCTATGTACACCGGCCCTCAAACCTATACCCACGAAGGCAGTCCATGTTCACTTCTTCGTCCAAATTCACTACAATATCAACGAAAACATAGACGCAGATACCCCAACCTCGTCTGACTCCTTACTCCTCCATGCTCGCTTCTCTCACTGCCATACACACCGGCCCTCAAACTCACACCCACGAAGGCAGTCCATGTTCGCCTCTTCACTCATGAACTCCTAAACTCACATCATCGGTTCAAATACTCCAAGCTTGTCTGATCAGCTTAAAAGGGTCCTCCTTACTCCTTGCTTCTCTCATCGGCCCTCCAACCCACACCCACGAAGGCAGTCTATGTTCGCCTCCTCAGCCATGAACATTCACTCTCAATCTTGAGTGTAACAATATCAACCACAACAACGTCTTCGCTGTTACCCCAAACTCGTCTAACCAGTATAAGCGGGTATTCCTTACTCCTCCTCCTTGCTAAACTGATACAGTCACAACAGCACCTCCCAAAGGGATTTTTACTGGCCCGCTGACTTGTGAATCCAGTTTGTAGGTGTCTCGCATTCTCCTTTTACAGTCAAGCTAAAGACTCGAACGTCTGTAGTAGGAATAGATGAAGCGATACACACTAGACTCAGTTCTCTACCTGTATCTCTTATAACCAATGTAATTCCTCCAGTTCTAAGCTTAAGACTTTATACTACTACACCATTACATTAGGCCTCATCTCATTCATTATATTACCTTAGCAGCAAAAACAATGGCTATACACACTGATTCTCATAGCTGGTGAATCAAGTATTTGGGCGTATCCTTTCTGGTAACTCCTTTTTCACTGTTAGATTACTCCTTTTAAGCCCACTTCTATCGCCTCAAGCTAAGTACGTTATCATATTCAGCACCCAAGTGGAAAACAGCAATAACATCTACACTAATACCTCAACCACGAAGATTCCATTACGTCTTATTCTTATTTCCTTACGTCTATCTAATAATACTTTTTCTACCCCTTTTGTCTCCTCAAACTAAGTACATTATCATACTCAGCAACCAAGGGGGAAACAGCAACAAGATCTACAGTAATAACAAGGCCACGAAGATTCCATTACTTCTTATTCTTAGTCCTTTACGCCCTTCTAATAATGCTTTTTCTACCACTTTTGTCTCCTCAAACTAAGTACATTATCATACTCAGCAACCAAGGGGAAAACAGCAATAACTTCTACACTATTCCTTAAGCCACGAAGATTCCATTACTTCTTATTCTTAGTCCCTTACGTCCATCTAATAATGCTTTTTCTACCACTTTTGTCTCCTCAAACTAAGTACATTATCATATTCAGCAACCAAGGGGAAAACAGCAATAACTTCTACACTATTCCTTAAGCCACGAAGATTCCATTACGTCTTATTCATACTTTTCTACATCCATCTAATAATGCTTTTTCTACCTAATCATCCCTTTCAAGTCCACTCCTGTCTCCTCAAACTAAGTACATGATCATATTCAGCAGCCAAGGGGAAAATAGCAATAAGATCTACACTAATACTTCAGCCACGAAGATTCCATTACGTCTTTTTCTTTTTCCCTCACCTCCATCTAATCTTGTCTCCTTCCAGCCTGGCACTTAACCTGGTCGCCTTGGCTATTTCCTCACCGCGAAAACACCAACACTAACACCACCAACTACAGGGGGTCACAGAGAGAATAATACTACTTACTCAAATGTGTCCAATCTCTTCCCCACCAATCCTCATCTTTAGACTTGATCTGTTCGCTATGGAAAAAAATACGAAACAAGAACTGGAACCACAACAGAATTAGGAGTAGGAAAAAGCAGCCACACACACGCGCAGACACACAGATAGATAGATAGATAGATAGTATATTGACCATCAAAAAACTACTAAAAACATATAATAAACAAAAATTGTTCAAGCCAAACTCTACTTATAAATGCTAAAATGTGTCATGATGCTCTTAAAATGCTCCATAAAACCCCTACAAGCCGCTAAAATGCTCCATACAACCCCAAGGAGCCGCTAAAATCCTCCAGAAAAGCACATGATCCTCAGACACAACAAAGGCAAAAGAATAAGACTTAGAAAATACACACACCTATCTACACACATACATATGCACGACCTACCACAGTGGAGGATGATAATGCCCCTCGTTATCTACCTATCTCCGCCTTGTATCCTTAATCTGTCATCCTTAATAACCGCCAGCCATGCATCGCCTCATTCTACCTCGTCGCTAATCTGTTTAACTCCTCCCCCATAACGTCTGTGATCCCTCTCTCCTTTCCTCTCCCTTTCCTTTCTTCCTTTTCTCTCTCCCTCCTCCCTCCTATTCCTTACTTTGCCTCTCTGTTTCCTCCTCTTCTCCCTTTTTTTTTTCATTTAACTCTTTCTCTTGTAATTCCTCTTCCTCTTTCTTACCCTCTTTCCTCTTCTTTCTCTCTTTTTTCCTTCCTTCCTTCAATACTCGTTTTTGTTTCTTTTCTGACTTCCTTACTTCCCTTCATTCTCCCTTCTTCCCTATTCATCTCCGTTCTCCTTTCTTTTGTAATCTATCTCCCTTTTCCTTCCTACTTCTCTCCCCTTTCCCTCCTTCCTCCACTTTGTCCCTCTTCCATTCATCTCTATTCCTTCTTCTTCCTCCCCTTATCCCTTCCTTCCCTCTCCCTTATCCTTCCTCTCTCTCTTCTTCTCTCTCTCCCTCTTCGATTCATCTCCTATTCCTTTTCATTCTCCTTCCTTCCTTTCTGAACCGTTTAGCTAGCGTAAGGAAGGAGAAAGAGGAGGAGGAGGAGGAGGAGGAGGAGGAGGAGGAGGGTAAGAAGCTGCCTAACTGACCTTTTGCCACCCACCCAACCTTACCCAACCTAACCACCCACCCCGCCCATCCCCGCCCATTCCCGCCCACCGCCCCCAAACTCAGTCAGTCTCCCGGCATCAGAAAGCCCATTGTCTTCCTGAACCCGCTGCTTACGAGGCGAGGTGGGCGGGAAGCGTCGGTGGGATTTGCATAGATAATTAATTGCTGTGGTGGTGGTGGTGGTGGTGGTGCTGGTGGTGGTAGTGGTGGTGCTGGTGGTGGGTGAGGGAGTGAGAGAGTGGGTGGCAGTGGTGTGTGTTCGTGTGTTGATGAGTAGGTGAGGATGTGAGACGGAGTGGATGAGTGGGTGGAATGAGTGAGAGAGTGAGTGGAGAATTAGTTGTTTTGTGGTACTAATGGAGTGGAGTGATGGATGGAACGAGAGGTGGAAGGTTGAGAGGTGGAGATGGAAGTGGAGTCTCAGGTGGAGAGACAGAGCTGGAGATGGAGTTTCAAGTGGAGAGGTGGAGGCGGGAGTGGAATTTCAGCTAGTTAAAAAATAGTTCTAAAGTATTACCAAGCCAGGAAGGAGAGGAGGAAGAGGAGGAGGAGGAGGAGGAGGAAGTAGAAGAAGAAGGAGAAGGGGGTAAGTCCGGCAGGGAAGGAGGAGGAGGAGGAGGAGGAGGAGGAAGAGGAGGAGGAGGAGGCGGGGGGCAGGGTTCACGGATGAGTAGGAGTGGACTGGAGTGGACCTTCAGTGGGCAGGGCGGGGCAGGGAGAAGCAGGGAGGGGAGGGCGGGGCAGGTACGGGGCAGTTGGCCGAGTGGGCGGGGCGGCGGGGTCAGTGATGTCGGGGGAAGACTATCTTGTTAGCGTTGATGCCGTAAGTACTGACCGCCAGCCCCCCCTCCCCCCCTCCCCCCCCTCGAGACCCCAGAACCCCCCCCCTCTCTCTCTCTCTCTCGCAGGTGTGTGGAGAGAGAAGAGAGAAGTAGAGAGATAATTATTTCATCACGGCCTTCTTCATCTCTTCATAACATTTCTCATTCTTCATTTGTATTCTCCAGCGGTCCTCAACACCTCCTTAGGACACCTCACACGCCTGGTCCCTGTCATGCACCACACCCCCTCGAGGCGTTACTCAGGTTCCTTGCTCTCTGGGAAATGCTTATTCTCTTTCTCTCTCTCTATTTGAACTTCTTAACGTAGCATCCTATGTGTATATCTCTGAAATGATTGCAACTTCCTTAAGGCTTTCATGTTGTCTCGATTTGCAACTTACTCTATATATTTCATTTATTGACTCCTGGACGTCCTCATCTTTGCTCTCTGTAAAACTCACTCTGTCATTCTACTTCTCTCTCTCTCTCTCTCTCTACTTAAACCCTGTAACATCATCCTATATGTACCTTTTGATACATATAGTTTTGTTAGTCTTTACATTGTCTAGCTTTGAAACGCACATATATATTGACATTTTCCTTTTCGTAGAGTTTCTTTTTAATGCTCATCTCTTGTAGGAACCTCGTAATGTGTCATATATATATATATATATATATATATATATATATATATATATATATATATATATATATATATATATATATATATATATATATATATATATATATATATATATACCTTCAATGATTGCTGTTGTTTTTTTAAGATTTTCATAATGTCTTGCTCTGCAACACTTATATTCAGTCTTTCTTTATCTTGTCTTTTGGGAACTCTTATCTCTCTCTTCCTGTCAGTCAACACCCCTTAACATCATCCTCTATATATACCTTTTAAATGATTGCTGTTTTCTTAGGTTTTAGATTGCCTTGCTCTGAAAATCACTTATTAATTCGCAGTTTTCTTTTAAATTGTCTTCTTTTAACTTATCATATATATATATATATATATATATATATATATATATATATATATATATATATATATATATATATATATATATATATATATATATATATATATATATATATATATATATATATATATATATTTATATAGAGACACATATATATACACACACACACACACACACACACACACACACACACACACACACACACACACACACACACACACACACACACACACACACACACACACACATATATCTTAATACTCGCAGTTTTCGTAATGCTTTAGACTGCCTCGTTTTGAAACTCAGTAATTCACCGTTTTCTTAAATTATCTTCTGGGAACTTTCATATATTTCTCTCTCTGTTGGAACCTCGTAACATCTTCCTATATATCTCTTAATACTCGTAGTTTTCTTAGGCTTTAGATTGTCTCGCCTTGAAACTCGCTTATTAATTCAGTTTTCTTTTAAATTGTCTTCTGCGAACTTTCATTTATTTATATCTCTGTTTGAACCTAATAATGCATTCTATATATACCTCAATGAGCAGAGTTTTCTTAGGTACGTATTCTCAAACACACTCACACCACTCCCTCACATATTAAAATCTACCTCATACTAATACCTACCTCCAGCAGCCTCTCTCCCTCATGGCAACACATACACACTTATCTCACACAGTAACCTCACAACCTAAGCCGCTCAAAAAACAATAGACTGATAGACGACTTACGATCTATCTCCCTCTGTATCTTGAAAGCACTCCATTCCCCTCCCCCTTATCTCTTTCTCTCTCTTCTCTTCCCTCTCTCCGTCCCTTCTCAACATCCCCATTACTCCATTTTTTGTCCTTTTTTTCCGCGCTTTCCGGGCTGACAAATGTTCCACGCTCCGCTTATCTCGCATTATAATAACCCTCTTTACATAAACTCGGCATCTGGTGGTGAAGAGGCGCTCATTTAAACGTGGAGAGCGGGGGAGAGAGTATAGGAGTGTAGGGGGGTATAGAGGAGGCGCAGTGCGTGTAAGTAGGGTGGGGTGGATGTCCTCGAAATATAAGGGAGATTAACAAGATAGTCTAATAGTACAGAGAATGGGTATGGTAACTTCTGGTAGGTAGAGATGGAAGGGTGGAAGGGTAAGGGGTGAATGTAGGGGTGTTTAGGGGGTGTGTGTGTGTGTGTGTGTGTGTGTGTGTGTGTGTGTGTGTGTGTGTGTGTGTGTGTGTGTGTGTGTGTGTGTGTGTGTGTGTGTGTGTGTGTGTGTGTGTGTGTGTGTGTGTGTGTGTGTGTGTGTGTGTGCCTCCTCTTTTCCTTATCTCTCTCTCTCTCTCTTCCTCCTTCTCTCTCTTCTTCTGTATGTAGCAAGTGTGATGTAGGAAGTGGGTCTGTTCGCTTCTTTCTTTCTCTCTCTCTCTCTCTCTCTCTCTCTCTCTCTCTCTCTCTCTCTCTCTCTCTCTCTCTCTCTCTCTCTCTCTCTCTCTCTCTCTCTCTCTCTCTCACTCTCTCTCTCTCTCTCTCTCTCTCTCTCTCTCTCTCTCTCTCTCTCTCTCTCTCTCTCTCTCTCTCTCTCTCTCTCTCTCTCTCTCTCTCTCAAATCATTACTAACAAAGTCGAATTTAATCCTTCCATCTGTCTCTCTTCACCACCCAAAATGAGAAAAAGAGAAAGAGAGAGATAAAGTCCTTTCACACACACACACACACACACACACACACACACACACACACACACACACACACACATAAAAATGATAAAACTCCCACAACACTTTATGACACGAGAACAAGTTTAGCAAGTCGAGTTCACACATTTTCCTTCTGTTCTTTTCTGCTTCGTGTCTTCGTGTGTGAGTGATGTCTTCCCCTTTCTTCAACTTGTCTCATTAAGCTCACTTCGAAGTTGACTCACGCTCGGTCTGGACTCGCACATGAACTCGCCGCCGTCAATTGTGTCGTCTGGCTGTCTGGGATCATTACCTCATTGCCATTCACTAAGTGCCTCATCTTCTCCTCATTATCGCCTTGTCTTGGGTTCGGTAATTGCTCACTCACTCGCTGCTTCCTTCCTGCCTGCTTTCTTTGCGTGTGTGTGTGTGTGTGTGTGTGTGTGTGTGTGTGTGTGTGTGTGTGTGTGTGTGTGTGTGTGTGTGTGTGTGTGTGTGTGTGTGTCTTTATTTCCTTCTTATTCCTTGTTTCTCCTTCTCTTTCTTCCCTATTGCAAATCTTTCCTTTTATTTCAGATTTTCTTTCTTTCCTCGTCATTACATATCTTCTTTCTTTCCTTCCTTCTGTTTGCATATCTTGTTTCTTTCCTTCCCCCTTACATGTGTCTCTCCTTTCCTTTCCTTCTGCCTGTGTCTGTCTGTCTGTTAGTCTGTGTGTTTGTTTATGCCTGTGTCTCTCTTTCTCTGTTGGTGTGACTCTTTTTCTCCCTCCGTGTCTCTACGTATCTATATATCAATTAATCTCTCGCTCCCACTGTCTCTCTCTCCCTGGTTCATACTCATACTCTCATCTTCACCACCACCATCACCACCACCATCAGCTTCGTACATAACACTCGCTCCTCGGGGGTTCGGGGGGCCAGGCGGGGTGAGGTCCGCTCCTCTCACGTCAATTTATCACGCACTGCGGCGGGAACTTGAGCACCAGAAGGAGATGGAAGCCGGAAAGACGCTGCTGGACGCTCCATTATGCCTGCCTAAACGGACCCAGGCGGCGGCGGACCCCAGGAAGTCTGTCACAAAGAATAGAAAGCATTGACACCGGCGGGATGAGTGATGGAGAGCGTGACTTCGCGGTGACGGGATTCCTGTCGATTTCTATTTGCTGGGATTGTGTTGGACGTCTCCCTCCCTCCTTGGCGCCATCCCTCACTGACTCACGCCTCTCCCGTTCAAGTTTAAGTGCAAGAGGAGAAAGAGAGCAAGATATAAAGCAAAAAGAAGAATGAAAATACCTCCCCTGCTGCTTTCTATTTGCTGGGATTGTGTTGGACGTCTCCCTCCCTCCCTGGCGCCATCCCTCACTGACTCATGCTTCTCCCGTTCAAGTTTAAGTGCAAGAGGAGAAAGAGAGCAAGATGTAAAGCAAAAAGAAGAATGAAAATACCTCCCCTGCTGCTTTCTGTTTGCTGGGATTGTGTTGGACGTCTCCCTCCCTCCTTGGCGCCATCCCTCACTGACTCACGCCTCTCCCGTTCAAGTTTAAGTGCAAGAGGAGAAAGAGAGCAAGATATAAAGCAAAAAGAAGAATGAAAATACCTCCCCTGCTGCTTTCTGTTTGCTGGGATTGTGTTGGACGTCTCCCTCCCTCCCTGGCGCCATCCCTCATGCATTCACTTCTCTCCCATTCAACTATAAAGAGCAAGAGGAGACAGAACAAGAGATAAAGCAAAAAGGAAGAAGAAAATGCCGTAAACAGTCGTGCTCTTACATACAGAACAGGAGTTCCCAAGAGGATCCTCCCATTATGAAAGACTTATAGCTGCAGAGAAGAGGAAACCACAGTAGAAGAAAGACCCCTCTGTGATGCATTGCTATGGAGAGACAGGGAAAGGATGGCACAGAAAGACAGACTGTGGAGCGGAAGACAGCTGGGGAGAGGGACAGCCTAATACAGTCTAATACAGTAGAAGAAAGGCTCTACATAGTGACGCATTGCTATAGAGAGAGACAGAGTAAGGCAGAAGGTAGAGCGCATGACAGATGGGGAGAGGGACGATTCAGTTCAGTTCGGGGCAGTTAGGAGTGATTACCTTTTCAACGGCCCCTCTTCCTGGTCTCCTTATGGTCGGTAGCAGTCTCCCTTCATCGACGTACTTCCTTGAGAGAGACCGATCAAGGGTGCAGCAAGGAGGAAGCCAAGACAGAGAGAGAGAGACACGGGTGACAGTAAGGGATGGAGGAAGTGGCAAACAGCAGAAGGTACGAAGACATTTGTTAGATAGCCCGACGACAGACAGGGTGGCACCGCTGTCGCCCGTCTCTTGCCTCCTCGTCTCCTCCTGTCCATTGCGTAACTCCTGACGGTCAATGCTCCTACATATCTTAACGCTTCTTCCTACGAGACCATTAATTGATGACGGGAGTGGTGCAGACAAGTCCTCGAAGTGTAAGGGAGACTTGGAAGTTCTTGACAACATCCGGTTTTACACGTTGGTTTTAATACGCATATCTTGGAATATAAAAGAAGTACCATCACCTTCAATAACAAACACAGCCAGTAAATCGTCCCTTCGTCCATCCATGAAGCGTAACCCTAAACTCCGTCTGTTAACGCCGCCCCACACGCCGCCATCGGGTCGCCTCGGCAGCATTTGTTTCCCCTCCGGCACGAGGAAACCAGAGACTCGACCCGCCGCGGAGATTTAATGCCTCTAGTCCGCCTGACGACTGGCTCACGAACGAGATGGATGGAATACATAAACAAAGTGAATGTTCCGATGCGGGAGACGAATGATCGCGGCGACAGTCCATGGCTACGTGACGCGGCGCGTTGAGGGGGAAGAAGGGACGGGGAGGAAGAGAAGGAGGAGGATGGTCGGAAGATGAAGGAGAATGGAAGTGATGTGTGATGGGGTGCAGGCGGTCGAGGTGTGGTCAAGGAGGAGGGAAGGAGGGAGTGGCCTGCAAGGTGCGAATATTGTGGAGCGGTGTGGAGCTGTCTGGGTCATTGTATCCGGCTGTCCGTGGGTGGAGGTGACTTTCATTGTCCCGGAGGTGTTTAGGAGAGAGGATATGAATCACTGTGAAGACCATTGAACAGTCTTTGCGCTAGTAATGACAGCGTTTGAGTGAGAGGGAAATAATGGCAGCTTTAGTCTGGAAAAAAAGTGATATTATGGCAGCTTTAGTCTGAAAGAAAGAGGAAATGAAAGAGGAAATTAGTGACAGCCTTAGAGGGAATGAAAGAGGGAGATATTGACAGCTTTAGAGGGAATGAAAGAGGGAGATATTAACAGCCTTAGAAGGAATGAAAGAGGGAGATATTGACAGCTTTAGAGGGAATGAAAGAGGGAGATATTAACAGCCTTAGAAGGAATGAAAGAGGGAGATATTGACAGCTTTAGAGGGAATGAAAGAGGGAGATATTGACAGCTTTAGAGGGAATGAAAGAGGGAGATATTGACAGCTTTAGAGGGAATGAAAGAGGGAGATATTGACAGCTTTAGAGGGAATGGAAGAGGGAGATATTGACAGCTTTAGAGGGAATGAAAGAGGGAGATATTGACAGCTTTAGTCTGAAAAAAAGATTACATAAGCTTTCGAGAGGGGAAGGTATGACAGAAATGTACACTCGCATACTAGAAAATTAAATACACAAGAAATAGATATATATATAGATCGATAGATAGATAATATAGGATTAGCAAGATAACACAGCAATATATAAGACTTAGAAAACATAACCAGCAGATAACAAAAGCATAACTACCGTCGCATTCCCACTCTCCACTTCCTCCCCACTCCCCACTCCCCACCCACTCCTCCCTCCCTCCACACTCCCTACTCCAACCTTCCCACTCCCTCCCTTCCTCCCTGTTTTATCCTTTCTTCTTTTTCATCTTCCTTCTGTCTCTCCTGCCTCTGCCGTCCGCCGCGTCTTTCCCCGTCCCCGCACGCTGTTTTGTCTCGGCTAAATGTCCGGGTATAGACAGTCTGATTGCCGTGTGTCAGGCAGCGGGACTTCCATCATGACGGCGGGACAAAACGCCTTTACAAGCGTTTTTTTTTCTTTTCCCGGAGACAATAGCGCGGTGGTGGTGGTGGTGTTTTTTTCTTTTTCTCTCCCTCGCATGCACGCACTCACATACGCACACTCCCCCCCCCCCCCCCACACACACACACGCGTCATAATTATCCCCAAACAAAAACAATTGGAGGTGCAGAAGTAACAATAGCAAGTAAATAGATAAATAGATAGATAGATAGTTTGTCGACCTCAGGAATTCAATGGCGAAACTGTGAAAATTCGTATAATAACAAAACAGTAATCAAAAGGGTCAATTCATCAAGACTATAACACCGCAATAGAACCCTTTGCCTTGTAGCACTCTTCTGCCACACCCATGAACTGCCTTCCTTCCTGCTTGCCTTCCTCCCTTCCTCGCGCTAAAGTCATCGCCGCGGCGCCGCCTTGCCGGTCCACACGCCCTGCGCCGCGCCTTCCCGCCCTCCGCAGTGCTCGGCGCCGGGTTGTGGATGGCCGGCCAGGAGGCGTCTTATTTTAATGCAATTTGTGTCGTTCTCTATAATCTCGGGGTGCTAATCTGGGCCGCGGGGAGACAGCCTTACTACGGTGGCCATTACTCACCGCATCTTGCTGACAAGCGCGCCGACTTGTTTTCAGGCTCGAGCTGCTCTGTGTGCGCCTAACAGCGGGTGGGTTTGATTTTCATAAATGGATGCACGTTCACCGCCGGCGCTGCTTCTCACGGTTTCCTGGACTCCTCGTTAGTGCGTGTAACCAGCGGGTCCCGGCAAGCGAGAAGAATGCTTGCGCTTTCCTCCGCGCCGCGCTTATCACTGTTTTATGGACATCACGTAACATAAACGTCGGCTGTATAGTCTGGGAAATTTATTTTTTTACGTGCTCCGAATTATACGATTTTTGGGTGATAGTCGAGGGAAGTGTTCTGCCTTCATGCCTGGTGGTAATGCCGGGCGTCGGGCGCTGGGAGGGCCCCGTCATGGTCCCGCTGCTTCACCCCTCCCCTCCGCCAGAGCCTCGCCGCCACCCCGTCAGTCCGTCGTGATGGGCTCTGATTTGTGGAAAGTATCTTTGCGGGAAGACCCACCATTCCCGCTCCGCCACGTAGATTATCAATACCCTGAGGCGCATCGTAAAGTGCAAGGAACGCGGCTTTTATTGAAAAATTGCTTGTGAACCTGTTATGTATTATTTTTCTTAACTTTTTCCACCCCGTGTTTTACGACGTAGATGACCAGATACAACGGAGCGCAGTGTTCAGTGTAAACAATCCATTATTAACTGGAAATGTTACTGGTTTTCACTGGATTTTCTTTACGCTAGAAACACGTATTGGTGAAATTTTGCAAGTCATCCACTATAATATTTCGAAGCGTGCACACCTGACTAGTGATAGGACGCACACACACAAACACACACACACACATGATTCAATGGCCAAACCGTCCCATGAAAAAGGTGATATTTTGAATTTAGAAATATTATTACCACCCAAAATATATTGAAAACGTGCGCATTCTATATATATCTAGCTGTCTATCTATCTGTCTGTCTATCGTTAACATTCTTTTTTTCAACTCTCTCACTTTCTGCTAGAGGAGGAACAGACATCATTAGTACATCTCTTATTGCAGGTAAATTGGGTCTACTCGCCTATTTCCACGTGAGTTATGGTTGTAAACTTAACTTGTAATAGTGAGGTTAATAGTTTGACACGAGTTTAACTGCGAAGGATGACGTGAACACCTGTACTTATTACCTCCCTCTTACCCCCCCTCCCCACCACACACACACACGAACTCACACACGCACACTTTTTAGACCACCCAGTTTTATTCTAGTTTGAGATTCATGCTAATTTTTTTCTCGTCATTTTAAAGTATATGTGTGCGTGGGGGGGGAGGGTCGTGTGTGTGTGTGTGTGTGTGTGTGTGTGTGTGTGTGTTGAAGTGTTTTACTCTCTTGTTTTTTATTCCAGCAAGTAGCGTACACACACACGCACACACATACACTTAGCTCCCTCCTCCTCCTCCTCCTCCTCCTCCTCCTCCTTCTCCTCCTCTATCCCCCACATCAGTTGTTTGCAGATTTTAGCGTATCGTCATCTGGCTATCATTTTCATAAACTTTAAAATATCTCCCTCAATTCATGCTCATTTCCAGACATTAGCGGCGGCCTGCTTGACGAACATGCAGGAGAGGGAGATCGAAATAGAAAGCCTCATAAAAACAGACCGCATTTGCTTGGCCAGGTTTTTTTTGCACAGTGAGGTTATTTAAATCTCGTGTGATCTTTCTCGGTCTCTCTTAGGCTCTCTCTCGTTTTTGCTCTCTCTCTCGCTCTCCCCCTCTCGCTCCCTCCCCCACAAACAGTTTTTAGCGCCCTAAGTGATGGATCAATGAATCACTAAGAGGACGAGCCACAAACTGCCTTCGCCCGCACCCGCCACTTATCCATTTAGGAGTCGTCCACGCACCCGCCAATCACCGGCTGTTTAGATCTTTCAACAAGGTGGCCCGCCGGAATGTTGCCGAAGAGCGATCCCAGCCAGCCCAGCGACAGGCCTCCCCCACGCATCATTACAAGGCAGAGTTCCCAAATGCCACGTCTCCTCCGCCCTGATGGATGAGGTCTTGTTAAATTGCCTCGCCGCTGTTGATATTTGCCAGGACAATATCCAGACCACTTTAAAAGAGCGATATAAATCAAACTGAAAGATTCAATTGGGTCTGTCCACTGCATTGACACGGTATCAGTCTCTCCCATCCTCTATAAGAATCCTCGTTTTCCGGCTAACACGAAACCCTGAGTCGCTCTTATTAACTTCACTGAGCTAAATGAACGTGATTGCAGACCTCAAGTAAACTCTTTGCGTCAAGGAGAAAACACGTCTTACGAGTTTCATTCTGCGGTTGCCCACTTCTACGTTCAATTGCCGTGACCGTACCAACATCCTTAGTATCTCTCATTTATACGGACTCATCTTCGGTGTAGATCTTATTTTGGAGGCCGTATTACGCCATGGACATCCTGTGTCGTTAGGAAATTCAGAGGTACGCAAACTCTCTATACTGGACGACCTCATTCCGGTGAACAATTGAAATATTTAAACCTGTGCTCTTTGCAGCGACATCGGCGGGGCGGTGAGTCTCGCTTCTCATATAACCTTCTTCATTTTAACCTGCGACTACGTGTAAGAGTGTACAGAGCGGCACTCTCGTAAGAATGAGTTAAGAGGAAGGGAATCTTATGTGGTTGTGGTGATCAATAAAATATGCCATACCATTTATATACACGGGAGTTCTTTCGCGGCAAGACTTAAAATCCGTAAGAACACTTAAGTTTGTTGTAAGGTTTTGAAACATACTGCCCAGGGAGAGTTTGACCGCTCCACATCCCGGGTCCTTTGCATCATTTCTCAAGCGCTTACTGCGGGGGCTTGCCGACAGCCATTCCGCCGAGTGTAGCCCATTGCATCTCACGTCGCTCTAGGCTGGGCAGGAAGGGGAATAGACAGCCTCAACTCTTACCGGCGAATGAGGTGACCCCGAGGTGACCCTTCATCTTTCACGGGCTTAAGGCTCTGGAGATAAGAGATGGCGAGATAAAAGACCCAGATATAATAAATCATACACACACACACACACACACACACACACACACACACACACACACACACACACACACCGTCAGAACCAATATGCAGAAAGGGCGCCAATTTCACAGCTGATAATTACAAGCTTCAGAAAGGACAGCCAACGCCCTCCCCCTCCCCCCCTCCCCCCTTCTCACCCTTTCCTCCTCCTCGCCACACGTCTAGTGGCTTGAGGCACGCTTGAGAGAAAGAGCGAGAAAGATGGTTTTGGTGGTGGTGGAAGAAGAGAAATAGTGCTGGTGATGGTAGTGGTGGTGTGTGTGGTGGTTATGGTGGTGCTGTTGCTGGTACTGGTCGTGGTGGTGGTGGTGGTGATGGTGGCGGCGGTGCACTCTCGGCGGAGCAGGGCAGCGTCGGGGGCATGCAGGTGGCGGCCAGATTGCGCCCATAGATTGCGGTCCTTATTATGTATTTTGCACGGTGACTCCGGGTCTGCCTCGCCTCCAAGCTACGGGTCGGGCCGGTAAAAAACGCTGGGATGTTCCGGGAAGACTTAAGACCTAACCCTGACCCAACCAAACCCCTGGAATTTGTATACCGTGGAATTTGCATTGATTTATCTTGATGTTAGAGGGAAGGAGAGGTTCTGCTGGTTCACTTTTTGCGACCCTATGTATTTGAATTGGCGTTTTGATGATTTAAAGACGCCATAGCGTGCGAGGATGTGCAGGTGGAGAGATTAAGAATATTGAAGTTTGGACTCTGCTGGAATTAGATGCTTCCATTCTTATTTTCATTCGCTGTAAGTAGTTGCTCAGTTCAAGGTGTCCGTGAATGTGTAGTAATGTGTATTTTAGAGCAAGGCAAGGACCGAACACGAACATTTTGACGCCCAAGCACATATATTTGACGCGGTTTTCGTAGATGTGTTGTGGGCATTCCCAGGGGTAACCTCATGACCCTGGTGGTGGTAGTTTGACCCTTCTTCTGTACCATGAACCTAAAAAAAACTTATGTGAACCAGACTGATCTCCTTTTTTGGCCTTTGGAAATAGTTGATGTGAAGGGTGGAAGGCTTTGACAACACCTAACATGAACTCCACATTCTCGAGACGGACAGACATTGATGCTTAACTTAGCGATGCTTTTAGACGTATACTAAATGCTGAAGTGAAAGGAAGTAACCGAAATCAATGCATAGTTTAACTTAACGATGCTTTTAGACGTATATTACATACTGAAGTGAAATAAAGTAACCGAAATCAATGCACAGTTTAACTTAACGACACTTTTAGACGTATATTACATACTGAAGTGAAATAAAGTAACCGAAATCAATGCATAGTTTAACTTAGCGATGCTTTTAGACGTATATTACATGCTTAAGTAAAATAAAGTAACCAAAATCAACGCCTTGGGAAATATATTGTGGGAGTGATGAAGTCCAAGATATGGTTACATTTTTCCTGACCTTTTTCTCTCCTTATGCAATATTTCCCCCATAAAGTAGGAGGCTCGGATCGGTAGCTTCATTTCCATCTAATAGGCTCTCTTATCTCTCTCTTATCTGCTCCTGTTTCGCTCCTGTGTTCCTCCTCCTCCTCCTCCTCCTTCTCCTATATCACCCCCGACCCTTCCAATTTTGCTTCTCCTCCTCTTCTTCCTTTTCCTCCTCCTCCTCCTTCATCCTTTACTTTATTCCTTTTCCTTCTATAGTATCACCTCCTACCCTTCCATTTCTCCTCCTCCCTCTTCTCCTTCCTCCTCTTCTCCTTCCCCTCCTCCTCCTCCTTCATTTCTTTCCATCTTGTCATTCTGTATTCCTCCTTCCTCCCTTATATCATCTCTCACCCTTCCATTTCTCCTCCTCCTCCTCCTCCTCCTCCTCCATTCCTCTCCGTCTTGTCCTTCTCCTTCTCGCCCCCGCCTCCCTTTTTTTCCTCCCTTCTCTCCCCTACTTACCCTTTCTTCACACATCCTTACCTGCCTTACCCTATGCAAATGGTGCCTTCCAGTAATAGAATGGGGTAGTCGTAAGGGAGGGAGGGAGCCAAGGGGGAGGAGGAGGAGGAGGAGGAGAGGGGCCAGGTAGACTAAGGTTAGGTGTACCGAAGGGTGGACAGGTAAGTCTTGTCTCCCTTCGGCCTAATTAACACCTGCCCAGGGCCAAAATACACCTTAGTTTGAGGCTTTTCCTGGTATACACGCACGCACACTCACACGCACGCACGCACACACACGCACGCAGACATACATACGCACACACATTCTAGTTCTCATTCTTTTTTCCATCATCTTTCTTTATTTTATTAACTAACTTTCCACAGATTTCTTTTTCATTCCCTTCCAATCCTCAGTTTCTTCAATTATCTGCTAAGTGACCCTTCAAGTACCTCTTTCTCATACCTTTTATCTCTCATTTCTTTCTTTATTTTACTAACTAACTTTCCACACATTTCTTTTTCCTTCCCTTCCATTCCTCAGTTTCTTCAATAATTTGCTAAGTGACCCTTCAAGTATGTACCTCTTTCTTAACTTTTATCCCTTATTTCTTTCTTTATTTTACTAACTAACTTTCCACATTTCTTTTTCCTTCCCTTCCATCCCTCAGTTCAATAATTTACTAACTCTCCAAGCACTCTTTTCTTACCTTTCAGACCTCATTTCTTTCTTTATTTTACTAACTCTCCAAGCACTCTTTTCTTACCTTTCAGACCTCAATTCTTTCTTTATTTTGCTAACTCACTCTTCAAGTACTTTTCTCCCCCACTCTCCCGCAAGATCACCATTTCTATTTTATATTTCGCTAACTAAACCCTCCAAGCACTTATTTTTCTTCCCTCGGCAGCCAGGTCCCTATTTTCTATCGCAGCTCCAATATACAATTAGCCAGAACCCAGGAATTATCGCACGCATCAGCACTTGCCTTCGTAACAGAGACACATCGCCTTCATCGCTGCCGCCCCGAACGAGAGACGAACGAGGGACTAAATGAAACCTCGTCGTCTGCTTGTTCCTGAAAGTTAAAACAGAATGTCACTTTAATTCAGATTTATGAGCTGTAAACACGTCGTTATGAGAGCTCGGTTGCCATTTGTTGGGGGCCGTGTCTCCGCCCTCCTGCAATTAGGCTTTCGGCGACTCTTATCACCTGGGCCATAAATCACAGGTGTGGCGGCGGCGGCGACCCTGCGTGCGTGGTTAGTTGCCTTGGAGTCGCCGGGTGACCAGACGGACGGACGGACGGACGGACAGAGAGACAGAAAGCTCGACATGTTTGCTATCCTTTTCGTTTGCTGTCTTTTGAGCGCTCTCTCTGTCCTTTTATTTCTCTAACCAGTCAGACAGAAAGACAGACAGACAGACAGACAAACATAAATGCAGACAGAAAGGTAGACACGTTCGCTATGATTTTGCAGTCTTTTGCTCTGTCTGCCGTGTTCTCTATTTCTCCTCCTGGTGTTCCAAGATCGTTTTAAATTTTTCCTGTTCCGTTCACGTGATTAGGGCCGTGTACATTGGGAGTCGTGGCAGTCATTGTGGTTTCGTTCCTCACGCGACTTTCAGCGATGCACGAAAGTTGTTAAGAAGAAAGTTCCTGGTTGGCTAATTTCTTTATTTCATCCTTCAAACCTTATATTTTCTGCATGATTTTTTGTCATATATATTCATACCTTTTCTCTCTACTTTACCTTGCCTTCAATCCTTCTGTGTGCTTCGTTTCATCGTTAAATGCTTCTATTTTTCACAATTGTTTTCTTCAATATATTTCCAAGCCTTTTTCTCTACGTCACCTTGCCCTCAATCCTTCTGCTCTCTAGTTTATCTCCTGAGCACGGAGATAAACACTGAGGCAACGCGCTCTTAAAGTCTATGCCCCCTCAACTTCACCCTTACCTATAAGAATCCTTAAGACGTATTGTAAAGGCCACATTCTCCAGTATTTCAAGGGCTCACACACTCACATTTGATAAGGCTTTCATAGAGGATCCATATGACCACTTTTTGACTGTCTCCTTCCTTCCTTTTTTTCTCCCATCCTCTCTCACATTTCCTTTATTTTCTCTTTTCCTTTTATTTTCTACGTTTATTTCTTTATCTAATGTTGCCTTCGCTTTCTGCACATTTTTTTCTCTTGTATTCATGTGTCCCTTTCTTAACTTAATTTTTTTATGTATCTCTCGTTATTTCTTATTTTTTTTAGGTTTATGGGTAGTTGTATGAGCCTAGTGATAACCTGACGAGGCTTCTGCACCATGAACGTGGAAAACACTCAAGAGAACCCGACTGATCTCCTTTGTGGACTTTGGAATTAGTCGACGTGAGACCCGAAAGCGTCTGAGAGTACTGAGCCAACTTGCAGAGGTGTTTGGGATAGTAACTCAGTCTGCCTTTGCTAGTGTATTTGTTTCTCCTCTGATGGTACGTGAGGAAGGTCCTGAAGTTGCTGAAGGTGCTGATTGGGAGTACCTGACCTGTGCTGCTTCCCTAAAGGCTGCCAACAGAATCAGCACTGCTTGGCCTTAGTTTTCAGGATCGGGTGGGATGGTAACTCAGTCTGCCTTGGTTAGTGTATCTCTGTTTCTCTTCTGATGGTACGTGAGGAAGGTGCTGAAGTTGCTGAAGGTGCTGATTGGGAATACCTGACCTGTGCTGCTTCCCTAAAAGTTGCCAACAGAATCAGCACTTCTTGGAAACTCTTTGAAATCCTTTGAAACTCTTTATTATACTTGCAAAGAAAATGTAACTCTTTATTATACTAGGTGGCGAAGTTAGGAGTTTAGTCAGAGAAGGAAAAGATAGATGATGCGAACACCGTTTCCTAAGTCTCAAGAGCCTTTGCATAGATTAATATACGTATATTTTCATGGACCTTTCATTCGTATATCAACATACAATAAAATAGTGTTATCAGGCGCCCCTACGGCTGATCAGTAGGTGGATAGACAGGTTAATAAACGGATAGACAGCTAAATAGATGATGGCTAATAACTTAATATCGAGACGGGCCTGGAAGAAAGAAAACTGCAAGGGTTATTCTGGGAACCAATCAGTGGAAATATTACAGGAAAAACTGGCTAAGCGAACCCCACGTTATGCATTATTTATACACTGTTGTAAGTGGTTATATAGCTAGTGCTTGGAGTGGAGGTAAGGGGGGAGAGCCTGCATATATGTATAAAATTATGTCGCGTGGGTGGATGGGAGGGAAACTTACCTAAAGGTCTGTTCGGCGCGAAGAGAAAGAGGGACTTGTTTACATATACAAAGCGGTCTGATCGGGATTGACAGGGAGGACCTTAGCTATATGTATAAACTGGTCTGGTTATTTGGATAGAGGGGAACTAACATACACATATATATATATATATATATATATATATATATATATATATTATATATATATACATATATATATATATATATATATATATATATTTTTTTTTTTACAGCAAAGGAGACAGTTCAAGGGTATACAAAAAGCAAACATTAATAAAAATAAGGCCCGCTACTCACTGCTCCTAAAAAGAATCCAAAGAGGTGGCCGAAAGATAGGTCAGTTTCGGGAGGAGAGGTGTCCTGATACCCTCCTCTTGAAAGAGTTTAAGTCGTAGGCAGGAGGAAATACAGATGAAGGAAGATTGTTCCAGAGTTTACCAGCGTGAGGGATGAAAGAGTGAAGATGCTGGTTAACTCTTGCATAAGGGGTTTGGACAGTATAGGGATGAGCATGAGTAGAAAGTCGAGTGCAGCAGCCGCGGAGGGGGGGAGGCATGCAGTTAGCAAGTTCAGAAGAGCAGTCAGCGTTGAAATATCGATAGAAGATAGAAAGAGAGGCAACATTGCGGCGGAATTTAAGAGGTAGAAGACTATCAGTATGAGGAGGAGAGCTGATGAGACGAAGAGCCTTAGCCTCCACACTGTCCAGAAGAGCTGTGTGAGTGGAGCCCCCCAACACATGAGATGCATACTCCATACGAGGGCGGACAAGGCCCTTGTATATGGACAGCAACTGATATATATATATATATATATATATATATATATATATATATATATATATATAAATATATATATATATATATATATATATATATATATATATATATATATATATATATCTATGTTATTTGCATTGAGCTGCCTCCTCGACTGTAAAAATGAAAATGACACGGTTTCTGAGGTGTGTTATTGATGAAAATTATAGGGTATTTAGACTTGTTGTAAAGGAAAGACACTATATAGCATTCTTCTACTTGTGTGATTTCTTTCTGTTTCTTCTTGTTATTTGCATTGAGCTGCCTCCTCGACTGTAAAAAAAAAAGAGCTATTGAGTTATACGAAGATAATATGTTTTTTCGAGGTTTGTTAAGATGAAAGACACACACGTTCTTCCACTGGTATAATTTTTATATTTGTTTCTTCTTGTGCTCGTGCCCTTGAGCTGCCTCCTTGACTGTAAAAAAAAAAAAAGAGCTATTGAGGGATACGATGATATGTATAATTGAAGTTTGTTATAGGTGAGACACACGTTCTTCCACTGGTATAATTTTTCTGTTTGTTTCTTTTTGTGTTCGTGCCCTTGAGCTGCCTCCTTGACTGTAAAAAAAAGAGCTATTGAGAGACACGAAGATGATATGTATTTTGAGGTTTGTTATAGATGACACACACGTTCTTCCACTGGTATGATTTTTCTATTTGTTTCTTCTTGTGCTCGTGCCCTTGAATTGCCTCCCTTGGTGCAAAAAGAAAGCTAGAGGTATGGAAAGTATATATGTTTTTTGAGGTTCGTTATGAAAGAAAGACACTGACGTTTTTCCGCTTGTATGATTTTCCTTGCTTTTATCTTATTTTTCTTCCCTCCTCGACTGTATAAAAAGGCTTGCTTCAAAATACATCTGCTGAGTTCATTGCAAAAGCTATGCAATCAAATCGATTGAGTTTACAGAAAGAAAACAGAATCAAAAGAGAGAATCACGAAAATCTTATCTTCTCAAACCACTCTCGAATTAAAATCTTTTGAGACAGCGCAAAAAAAGGAAATACGAGGGAAAACAAAAACATTATTAATATATTGAGAGAGACACGAAAGTCATGTGTCCTGAAAACTCCCTCGAATAAAAATCAACGAGACATCCGCTAAAAAAAAGGTAAATACGAGGAAGAAAAAAAATAAAGTGTAGGAAGAGAGGCCACGAAAACCATATGTCCTGAAACCTCCCTTGTATAGAAATCATCGAGACTTCACCAGCAACTAAATTTGAGAGAGTAAAAAAACAAATAACAAAAAAAGTATAGAACAAAAATCTTATGTTCTTAAACCTCCCTCGAATAAAAATCAATTGCAAACTGCTCCCAGATGCCACGCAGAAAGCCGAGGAGATTAAGAAAATAATAGAGTAAATAAGAAAAAATAGATTAACAAAAATATGCCTGGAGAAAAAAGTTAAAATAAAGAGAACTTCGCCAATCTGGGGTCCTATAACTCCCTCAAATAAGAATCCCTTACAAACTGCTCCCAGACGCCTCAGAGAAAGCCGAGAAGAATAAGAAAATAATAGAGTAAATAAGAAAAAAATAGATAAAAATATGCCAGGAGAAAAAAGTTACAATATTGAAAAGTACGAAAATCTGATATTCTAAAATCTTCCTCAAATAAAAATCCCTTGTGACTGCTCCCAAATCGTTCAAAGAAAGTCGAAACCAGTAAATAATAAAAAAATAATAAAAAATCTGCCAGGAAAAAAGTTAAAATATTGATAACTACGAAAATATGATGTTCTAAAATCCCCCTCAAATAAAAATCCCTTGTGACTGCTCTCGAATAGATCGAACAAAGCCGAAACCAGTAAATAATGAAATAAAAAAAAATCTACCGGGAAAAAAAGTTAAAATAAAGAGAAACAACGAAAATCCGAAGTCCTAAAATTTCCCTCAGATGAAAATCCTTGTGACTGCTCCCAGATATAGTTCAAAGAAAGTCGAAACAAGCAAATTATAAAATGAAAAAAAAAATCTACTGGGAAAAAGACAGTTTAAATATTGAGAACTACGAAAATCTTGTGCTTTTAAAACTCCCCTCAAATAAAAATTCCTTGTGACTGCTCCCAAATAGTTCAAAGAAACCCTAAACAAGCAAATAATGAAATTAAAAAAGATCTACTAGGCAAAAACAGTTAGAATATTGAGGACTACAAAAATCTTCTTCTAAAATTACCCTCTAATAAAAAATCTCTTGAAATTCCTCCCAAATACCTCAAAGAAAGCCGAGTAGAGTGAGAAAATAATATAATAATTAACAAAATAATTGTTTAAATATGGAGGAAAAAAAATCTAATGTCTTAAAACCTCCCTCGACTTGAAATCCCTTGAAACTCCTCCCAAATACCCCAAAACAAGCCGTGGAGAATGAGAAAACAACAGAATATATAACAAAACAATCCCAGAAAAAATAAGATAAGGAGATGACCAAAAAACCAAAGTCCTAAAACCTCCCTAACATTAAACCTCTCGAGACAGTTCCCAAATACCTCAAAGCAAGCCGAGACGAGGAACCAAAATAACATACTGAACACTAAAACAACATACACAGCCAAATCCTCAGCCCTTAACCTGTCACCGCGTTGCCCTCTCGACAGCGTGCGTGGCAGATGGTCGGTCATATTGAATGTCCCCCGTTTTTTCTCTTACGATCTCACGCAATCGCCGAACATTCATTACGTTATAAATAAGTAATGTAATTGGCGCTCGGCTGCTGAGTTAGAGGGTCAGGGGTCAGGGGTCAGCGGAGGAGGAGAGCTGGGAAGTGTGTGTGTGTGTGTGTGTGTGTGTGTGTGTGTGTGTGTGTGTTGGGGGGCTGATTAACGTTGGCAAATTATCGTACTCAGCGCGTTGTATCTTCGATCTATTGCCAAAACGAACGAAAACTATCAATATTTAAGTTTTTACGATAACATTAATTTTCTGTCTTTATGTGTGTGGTTACGACAGTCTTGGATAACTTTAAATTCCTATCGTTATGCAATGCTCGTTGTTTCTGACGTATAACTAAAAAAAAAAAAAGAACGAAAACCTTCAATATTTAACTGTTTTTACGATAACATTAATTTTCTGTCTATGTTGTGTGGCTACGATAGTCTTGGATAACTTTAAATTTCTACCGTTATGGCATTCTCGTAGTTTCTGACGTATAACTAACAAAACAGAACGAAATCCATCAATATTTAACAGTTTTTACGATAACTTTAATTATCTATCGTTATGTGTGTGGTTACGATAGTCTTGGATAACTTTAAATTTCTACCGTTATGGCATTCTCGTAGTTTCTGACGTATAACTAACAAAACAGAACGAAATCCATCAATGTTTAACAGTTTTTACAATAACTTTAATTATCTATCGTTATGTGTGTGGTTATGATAGTCTTGGACCCTAAAAAATTATGCATGCAATAATCAGAGTACATAATTTGGTGCTGAAGTGCTGAGGGCTGAGTGGGCTTTGTCGGGTCCTCGCTCCCATCACTTTTTCTCTCTCTCTCTCTCTCTCTCTCTCTCTCTCTCTCTCTCTCTCTCTCTCTCTCTCTCTCTCTCTCTCTCTCTCTCTCTCTCTCTCTCTCTCTCTCTCTCTCTTTATTTATTTCAATCTTCGTGTAATGACCGCGATTCTTACTCATGTTTAATTGCCGCGTCCTGTCGGGGAAGCTTCGACGCGCCTAGATTGTTGCTTCTTTAAACGTACTAACAAATCAGCGTTATTTGTTATGTATGTTATTATGAGAGGGTCTTTTTGTGTGTGTGTGTGTGTCAAGCTAACCATCTCAGAACCTTTGACAAATTACTGGTGTGTTGAAATCATTGTTTGTGTGTGTGTGTGTGTGTGTGTGTGTGTGTGTGTGTGTGTGTGTGTGTGTGTGTGTGTGTGTGTGTGTGTGTGTGTGTGTGTGTGTGTCAGTTTAAACATATCCCTCGTTTTTCTATTGCTTATAAATAATAAATAATGTAAAATAAAAACACCTGTCGGATAATAACACAACATAATACCTCGCACAGTTTTATTAGTGTTGAAACTCATCCATGCGTGTGACAGCATTAGCTACAGTCTATTATATATCCACGTAATTACTCGTCCCATATTTCATCTAACGACCAAAACACATTATCCTTAGAGTGGTTATGATCGTGAAAAGTAGCGGGATCAGAGTAACCCTGAGCATCATTACCTTTAATAACAAAATATATTATACTAACAGCGGGCTCAAGTAACGTGGATAGCTTGATTTTTTTATACGTCAAAATATATGATACGAGAATTCTTAGACGGGAAAACTACGGAGTGAAAACTAATAGTATCGTGGACCAGCTTTCTTATGGGGAAAAAATTATGACATTAAGAGAAGACTAACATGAAAAGGCGAAAGAAAGAATTAGAAGAATCTGAGTCATATTTTAATCGTGTTATGTAGTTAGCATTGCCTTAGTTTTCAAATGCTAGCTTGTAATAGTTTGGCCAATTCTTACTTTCAGAAGAATGTCCCTAAATATAGAATCCTGGTTAAAGAGTTATCATTATCTTTGTGTCCCAGGGATGGCTTATATTAGGTTGGAGGAGGTCTGTTAGGTTGGTAAGTAGGGCATCAGAGACCATTACCGATCTTATCAAAACTGTCCCTAAATATAGATCGTTTCTCAAGTTTTTAAGACAGATACTTAAAACAAACTCAACGCTGCGGTCTCAACCTGTTTTTAATCGACCCAACCTAAAACTACACCTTCAAATCCTGTGCATGATATCAAATCGGATGCTATTTTTTGTCTCATATCGAGAGAGAGAATAGGGAAGTGTTGCCATTAAACCTCGCCTGCCTTCTTCTCCTTACCAGAAATCTCGTGTAGCGGAAACACAAATAAACGATCGAAAAAAAAAAAAATTCTTGATGGCGAAGCACGGAAATCATATCTTTTGAAACCTCCTTCGGACGCTATTTTTATCTCATATCGAGAGAGAGAATAAGGAAGTGTTGTCATCAAACCTCGCCTGCCTCCTGCTCCTTACCAGAAATCTCGTGCATCGGAAACACAAATAAACTAGCGAAAAAAAACTTGTGATACCGAAGCACGGAAATCACATCTTTGAAATCTCCCACGAAAAGAAATCACCAAGACTTCCCCAAACAGTAAATCAGCGAGGAGAAAGAAAAAAAACAGAATTTAGATACAGAAACACGGAAATCTTGCGCCCCGGTAACAGGTCCAGTTATGTTGCTAAAAGAAAGTGTGTTATTGGCGGTTGATAAAACCTGCAATTCTTGTAAATTTGACTTAGCTGCATTTGAGTAACACAGGAACACATTCACTTGACTCCGGCTGCTCACAAAAATGGTGTTATTAGTAGTAGTTAAAACCTGCAGTGCTTGGGATTTTGACTCTGATAATGCTTAGAATAAAAAAAAATATAAGGACACTTGCACTCAGGTCACTCTCCTCACTTATATTAGGAAAAGGCGTGTTATTAGAAGTTGTTAAAACGTGCACTGCTTGGGAATTCGACTCTGGACTTGATAACATTTCGAGTTGAAGGATATACGGACACATTCACTTCAGTCACACTACATACTTATAAAATAGAAGGAAAATCAAGGGGGTTTCATATCTATTCATTTTTGTATGAATTTTGCCGTGAAAGAGGCCAATGCATACTAAAGTGAAGATAAGGAGGAAGCCTTTCTAAGCATACATGTCCAAATCCCTTATGCAAGAGTTAACCAGCATCTTCACTCTTTCATCCCTCACGTTGGTAGACTCTTGATCAACCTTCCTACGTCTGTATTTCCTCCTGCCTACGACTTGTACTCTTGCAAGAGGAGCGTATCATGACACCTCTCCTCCCGAAACTGACCTCTCTTTTGGCCACTCCTCTTAACTCTTTAAAAAGGATCGGTGATTTCCGGGCTTTTTTCATTATTGTCTTTACTATGTCTGATTAATCACCTCAATCACTGGGAGAACTGAAGTCCATGTAATGAGAATATTGTTAAGGTGATAGTGATCTTAATATAGCCAGCCCACGAAAGTTATGCTCTTTATTTCCCTCAAAGCACTTGTAAGATAAGGAGACCAGTTGAATAAGTAAGTTATCCGCTTGTATCACGGTCCAAACGCTTCAAATATCGGTAATCCTGCACGTAATGAAGTAATTACATACGTAAGTCATCTTCCTGGAATCCTCAACAGTTTGCTCATCCCATTCAGTGGCCTCTAAATGCGTATTACCCGCCCCGCCTTGCACGCACAGCACCGTAGCCAGCGGAGAAAGACTCGAAAGAACTCTTGTGAAGGTGACTGAGTTGTATCGCAATCTATAACGCGGATCTTTTGGTCTTAGGAATGTTTTTTGCGCACTGGTTGAGTTTGTGTTCCTCTGTTGTCTAGTTCTGCGGCCTTCACAAACCTCGCCTGCCTTGGACATTGTATTTTGGTCTAAGGATTTTTTTTTTTTTTTGCAGTGCGGCTTGATTTGTGCTCCTCTCTAGCTCATTTCTGCGTCTATCACATAATTTGGCTTTCTAAAACTTCCTAAAGGCTATTGTGGTTTGATTTGTGTCCGGAATCACCGCTTTTCATTGTCTGCAGCCAGGCGGGATTTTAGGCTCCTCTTTGGGTTTCTTTCTCTGGGTTTCTTTCGTTTTATTTGTGTTTTTTTCTTTGGGTTTCTATGGGTTTCTTTCTCTGGGTTTCTTTCTTTGGTTTCTTTGGGTATCTTTGGGTTTTTCTTCGGGTTTCCTTCTTTAAGTTTCTTTCTTTGGGTTTCTTTTTTTGGGGTTTCTTTCTCCGGATTTCTTCGGGCTCCTCTTCGGCTTTCTAAAACTTCCTAAAGGCTATTGTGCCCTCAGTAGATTGTTTTGATTGTTCTGATGAGTGAGCTTTGTGCTGCATTTCCATATTTAAGTTACTATCTCCACTGTTCTGCATATGTTATTCGGCTGCTCCTCTTTCAGTCCACTTTTGCGTTCATCACACACTGCGCCTTCCTAAAACCCTCATTTCCTTTCTAAAGCTGAGTAGAGTGGCGGCAGTGAGAGCTATCTAGCGGCGGGAAGGATGCGGGAACTTAAGAAAATAGTGGAAAGTACAGTTTAAGGGAGTTTGGGGAGAGCGAAAATAGGATACCACATGGGAAAGTATAGGTACGGTTCGAAAAGGGCGTTGAGTGGCCGCGGTGAGAGCCATCTAGTGGTGGGAACGAAGCGTGAACCTTAGAAAACAGCGGACAGTAGCGGAGAGCTCGGGGAAAGCAGAGACAGGATAACACATGGGAGAGTAGGTTAAGGGAGGGTTCGAAAAGGGCGTTGAGTGGCGGGGGGAGAGCCATCTAGCGGCGGGAATAAAGCGGGAACTTGAGAAAAAATGGAGAGTTCGGGGAAAGTAGAGACAGGATAACACATGGGAAAGTAGGTTAAGGGAGGGTTCGAAAAGGGCGTTGAGTGGCGGGGGGAGAGCCATCTAGCGGCGGGAATGAAGCGGAAACTCTAAAAAAACAGCGGGGAGTAGCGGAGAAGGCAAGACAATATAACACATGGGAAAGTGGGTTAAGGGAGGGTTCGAAAACCTAATTCAGCGTTACTAGTTTAAGTTAACAATAGTCACTAAATAACATACCTACACCCGTTGTCTTAGAGAGGCGCTCCTTGGCCTCGGAAGAATACAGTCAATTTGTCATAGTTACCTTTGCCTTCTACTTCTATTCTTATTTCTAACTTGGTGTAAAAATCGTCCGAGTAAGCCACCCCAAAATACATGACCGTCCAGGAACTCAAAAGCAGGATCCAATATACAGCTTCTAATGTGTGGAGGGATCCGAGTGTCTTAGTTATCCTTGCCTCCTACTTCTATTCTTATTTCCAACTTGGTGTAAAAATCGTCCGAGAGAGTCACCCCGAAGTACATGACCGTCCAGGAACTCCGAAACGGGTTCTTATATGCAGTTTCTAATTACCAAAATCTGAGGACCTGGCCAGCGGAACATCACCCACGCATTAAAGCCGAGTGTCATACTTACTGCTGCCTCCTCCTTCCATTCATATTTCTAGTTTGGTGTAAAAATCGTCCGAGAAGTCATCCCGAAGTACATGACCGTCCAGAAACTCAGAAACGGGTTCCTGTATGCAGTTTCTAATTACCGAAATCCGAGAACTTGCCCAGCGGAACACCACCCACGCATTAAATCTCAATACATACCTTTCATATATTCCGTTATACACTTTTCTTTTTTCTTCCTCAACTCTCTCCGTCCCTCTCCCTTCCTCCCGTGACAAGCTGAACTCTAAGAACGGGCTGGCGGGGGATTAGTTCAGGCAGAGGCGAGGAGGGGAAGGCGATAAGAGACCCTCGTGAGCTCCGGCCTCGACCGGTCTTGGCTGAGGGATTTTTCGAAGGTGATCATTGGAATATTCTGAACCTATTTTCCGCCTCTTAACTCCGCGCCCGTCTTCCTCCCTGACTCCTCGCGCTTCCTCTTCAACCTCCTCGGCTTCAATATCCAGCGTTCAGTCTTTCCTCTAATCCTTTCCCACCTTTCCTGTACTATCGCCTCCTCCTTCCGCCACCTCTGCCGTGATAATGAAAGAGGGAGGGGTGGAGAATCTTGTCAGAGGACCGTTATGCATGTAGACAAACAAAAAGCATTGTGGGGAGTGCAGGAAGTAAGGAAGGAGTGAGCGGGTGAGAGGAGGGGGTAAGTAAATTGTGAATATAATGGAGGACGAGGAAAGAGATATTTATGAAGCGAGGAGCAGGTGGGAGAAGTGAGACTTATAAGGGAATTGTGAGTCTAATGTTGAACGAGGAAAAAGGAGTTTATGAAGGAGAGTCAGAAAAGGAGAGGAACAAGAGGGAGGAAGGAGATATTGAAGGTATTGAAGGTGGGTTTGTAGAAGCGAAGAACAGGAGGGAGAGAGAAGAGACTAAGGGTATTGTGGATATGAAGATATGAAGGAGAAGGAAAGAGAGAGGAGGGTTACAGGTATATAGCTAGGTAGGTATGGTAAGGTAGCCCAAGGTGAGGAATGACAAAGGAGGAAATACAACACAAACACAAGTCTATCAAAGGAAAATACAGGAGAAGAGGTGGGTGGAAGATGGAGAGCCTGGTGTGAGTCTGATGCAGCCTTAGAGGTATATCCGGTGCAGGCGAGGCAGCTTCCGGTGACCGTCAGTGATCCAGGGAAAGTATTTAATCTGAGTAAGTTAGGCGACACTTGACATGCCTCCTCGACCCCTCCCCCCTCCCTCTCTGTCTTCCTCTCCCTTCCCTCCTCCTCCTTCCTCCCCTCGTGTCCCCCTCCCTCTTTTTTTCTATGTCGTTTTACTCTCTCCCTTTCCTCCCTTTGGTTTCCTCACTTTTTCTCCTCCTTCTCTCCTTTCCTTTCTCTCCTCTTCCCTCTTCTTTCCCTTGCTATCTTTCTCTCTTTTCCTTCTTCCTTCCTTCCTTCCTTCCTTGCTTCCTTCCTTCCTTCCTTCTCTTTCCAAGTCCCCCTCTCTCTTCGCTTCCCTCCCTCCCCTCCTTCCTTCCTTCCTTCCTTCCTCTCCAAGCCACCCTCTCCCTCTTTCCCCTTCCCTTTCCTCCTTCCCTTCCTTCCTTCCTTCCTCTCTCTCCCTCCCTCTTTCCCTCCCTCCCTCCTTCCTCCCCCGACAGCTCAGGTTACCGTGATGGGGCGACTCTCTGTAACACATCCGCGCCTCGCCCCCTAATGAAGTGTCCTGATCTCGGCTTCAGGGATGACTGAGATAAAGAAGCTCGGGTGGCGTTATAATGCAGTCCTGTGAAATCCTAGCCAGTGTATCCTATCCTGTCCTCTCCTATCCTATCCTGTGTTATCCAGTGATGTCTGTCTAGTGTATGTGTTAGTATTGGCACACTTATATACAGAGAGAGGTTTGTATGAGGAGAGTTACCATAGAGATTTGTGAAGGAAAAAGATAGTTACTGTACAGGTTTGTGAATGAAAGTTACCATAGAGGAAAGAGAAAGTTACCGTAGAGATTTGTTAAGGAAAGTTACCGTAGAGATTAGTGAAGGAAAGAGAGAGTTACCACAGGGATATGTGAAGGAAAAAGATAGTTACTGTAAAGATTCGTGAATGGAAGTTACTATAGAGGAAAGATATAGAGATTTGTAAAGGAAGTTGCCGTATATAGAGATTTGTGAAGGAAAGTTACCGTAGAGATAAGTGAAAGAAAGAGAAGGTTACCGTAGAGATTTGTGAAGGAAAGAGAAAATTACCGTAGAGATTAGTGAAGGAAAGTAATGGTTAGTTAATGATATGGGCCCCGACTTTCTCCTTACGTTGTTCACCCATGGTCTGATCACTTGCTAGACTCGGTGCGGGTGGGGGGAGGGGAGGGGAAGGGGGCGTGCAGCTAAGGAGGTAGAATAAAGGAAAGGAAGAAAGGAAGGAAGGAGGGAGAGGAGGTAAAGAAGACCTACTGAACAAGAATTTCCCTCCCTTCCTCCTCCTTCTCCTCCTCCTCATACGTCTTCCTTCCCTCCTCCTCCTCCTCCTCCTCCTCCTCCTCCTCCTCCTCCTCTTCTTCCTTCTCCTCTTCATATTATTTTGTTTGCATTTTCCTCATCACCTTATTATGCTTTTTTTCCTCCACCGTTTCTTCTACACAAATACCTCCTCCTCCACCACCTCTCCTTTCCTCCTCCTCCTCCTCCTCCTCCTCTCCTTTCCTCCTCCTACAACGTAAGCCATCTGTTATCCGGAACCTAGCCACGAGGGAGGAAGGAGGAAAGGGAAGGAAGGAAGCAGGAAGAAGGAGGAGGGGAGGAGCAGGAAGGAGGAGGAATAGGAGGAGGAGGAGGAGGAGGAGGAAGCCCGACAGACAGGAAGAGGTGGCGGACAGGTAGTGGGGAGCTCCTTCGCGGCTCTCACTCACTGATTCAATCCTACATCCTAAAAATAGTCCTTAACCCTTGTATCCTTTCATCCTATACTGGGATTCCTACGCGTATAAGACGAGTATTGTTTTGTCTTCTATCCTGTTAACCAATATATGTTTACTTCTACGCTTAGATGACGAAGATTGTTTCCACGTGTAGTTTTTTTTAATTTTTTTATTTTTTTTTATTTTTTTCACAACAAAGGAGACGGCTCAAGGGCAACAAAATGAGTGTAGAAAAAAAGCCCGCTACTCACGGCTCCCACTGCATACTAAATTAAGTTTAAGGCAATTTCATACTTCTTATGTCATATTTCTTGTTCCTATCTCTATTTCCTCTTTCCATTTTCTCTTTTTGTGTTGTCGTTTCCTATTTGCATTTTCTATTTCCTGTTTCTCGATGATCACTCTTAATAACCAATAATAATTAAGACGATAATATACAGGTAGCACTTAACATCTTTCCCTATAGTATCCTTGCTAACTAGTCTAATCATAGGTAAGGTACAGAGACAGCAGATATTTTCACTATATTAAAAAGCTATTGCACCTGTACATCTCTCTTCTTTTTTTTTACATGTCAGCCTATAGTGCCGGTAGGCTTTCTCCAAGGGCCTAGGTGGTGGTCGGCCCAAGCCCGTCATGTCACAGGGAATTTTTTCTATAGTGGCTCCAGTTATGCTTGGCTCATGCTGCCCCCGGAACTCATTTTTATATTCACTTGGACGGTTTCTTCTAGAGTCCGGGTTGATGAGTGGCCTTCTGGACAGCTTACCGCACTTAACAACAGTGATTAACATGACGTACAGGCAGCACTTAACCTCCCTCCTGATTGTCTAACGTAGTCTCTTCGCTAAATAGTCTAAAGGGTAAGGCATTTATATCATACAAAAAAGCTATTCCGTCTATGATTTCCTCTTCTTGACATACAGGCAGCACTTAACCTGCTCCTTATACTCTAACACAGTCTAATCGGTGCGGTAAAGAGACTAGCGAGGCAGCAGGCAGCGTTTTTTGACATACACGAAACCCACCTCATCGGACGGGCGATTCTCGAGGGGACGGTAATGAAGGGGTGCCCGGCGTGTGCTCTGCCTCACCTGTCCGTCACGGCGGGCTTAATTAATGAGGCGCCGCTACACCTGGGGACCGGAAGACACTGGAGGCCCTTGTGATAATTGCCTGAAGGGACTTATAGGAGTGTGTTAGTGAAGGGGTTGAAGAGTCCAGGGTTAGGTCATGATTACAGCGTCTTTTTCTGTTTTATTTCTTTAACTTGACCTCGTGTTATCGGCTTAAAAGACTTGTAAGATCGTGTTAGTAAAGGGTTGAAGCGTCTAAGGCTAGGTTAGGATTATGTCACCTTTTTCTGCTTTATTTGTATATCTTAAGGCCGAGAGTTACAATTGGAGTTCGAGTTGGTTTCCTTAAAAGACTTATACGAACACGTCTTTAAAGTTGCCCCCAGATAAAGCCAGACTGGGACACCTTTTGTACGTCACATACCTACCTTTTGTACCTACCTGCCTACCTACCTTTGTACCTCACCTTAGTACTGTACCATTAAGCCGTGAGTCGTAAGTTGCCCTCGCGTTCAGTATCTCGGAAGAGTAATAATATTCTGTATCCAAGTGTCTTCAGGTAGAAAGGAAAAAATATAATCTGATGGACAGGCATAGCGGATGATAGACAAAAGGATAAGAGTTGCTACGGAGAACGAGAAATGTTAGCTGAGAAGGCAGATGGGAAAAAAAGGAAACTAGTGAAGGAGGGTTTTTGTAGCTAGGAAAGAGGGAATGAAAGGTTAGATAGGAAAGCCAGGAACGAAGTCTGGAAAAGAGATTGGGCAGGCAGGTGGGTTGATACCTAGATTACAGGGGAACTAGAAAAAATGAAGAGCTAAATCAGGGAGAGAGATAATAAAGTGAGAGATCAGGATATTTCACGGACCTCACCTATGTTATACCTGTAAACCTTCATTAGCCATTACCGCAGAGCTTGGTCACGCTTCCCACGTTACTCACCCACGCTGATATTTCACCTGGGGGCTTTGAGGGTGTTGTGTCCAGGTGTTATATAAGGACGAAGAAGGAGAAAAAAGAGAAATGAAGAATAGAGGAATAAGGAAGAGAGAAAGAGAGTGGTGTAGAGGAAAAGGAGAAATAGAGAAGGAAAGAAAGACGGAAGGGAGAGAGACAGAGGGTGGTTTAGAGATGAAGAAGGAGGGGATAGAGAAGAGAAAGATGATGGAAGGAAAGTTGAGAAAAAAGATGGTCTGTTGTATCCATTTACGAATATATGTTTGTTTTTCTTTTATTTAATTCCAGTGAGACATTAGTTTTTGTTAATTTTACTTCTTATGGCAAAAAAAAAAAGAGAAAAGAGAAAAGGCTAAGACTGAAAATTGAAAATAAATAAACGAAGATGGTCTATTGTGTCTGTTGATATGTTATTTTCTTTTATATCTTACACTTTCTTACCGCTCCCCAAAAAAGAGAAAAATAAAGTTATGACGGGAAATTAGAAAAAAAAGAAGATGGTCTATTGTGTCTGTTCATATGTTTGTTTCTCTTTTATCATTCTTTCTCACCGAAAAGAAAAAAAAAAGTTATGACGGGAAATTGGAAAAAAGAAGATGGTCTATTGTGTCTTCATATGTTTGTTTCTTTTATATCATTTACTTTCTTGCTGTCAAAAAAAAGTGTAACGGGAAACTGAAAAAAAACAAGACAGTCTGTTGTTTTTGTTCACGAGTACCTGTTATTTTTTCTTTACTTCAGCGATACATGTTATTATATATTCTTTCTTACTGTCCCTCCTCCTACTCCTCCTCATTCTTCCTCCTCACCCATTGTATATATTTTTTTCACTTTTCCTCATACATATCATACTTTCATGCGCTCTTGTTTATCATAATGTTTGTCTGTGTTATTTTCCT
>NC_066525.1:735000-795000 GCF_024679095.1 Eriocheir sinensis
TAATTCTATAGATACTGCAGAGGGTGTAGGCGACGCTGACGATGACCAGGAAGAAAGGAAGGTTTAGTACGAAGGATTTGGAGGTGCATGACGTTGGGTTGTGTGTGTGTGTGTGTGTGTGTGTGTGTGTGTGTGTGTGTGTGTGTGTGTGTGTGTGTGTGTGGGGGGGGATAGGGGTGGTGCAGGATGAGCTTGCAGTGTGCCTGTGAGTTGTGTGTGAGTGTCTTTGTGTGCTTTGTCTCAATTTTAAGTTTGATTTCTTTCGTTCTTTTTCCGCAAACTCGAAAGATTTCAGTGTATATACGTGATTTTATTTATTTATTTTTTCTTCCCTTCCCTTCCCTTCCCTTCCCTTCCCTTCCCTTCCCTTCCCTTCCCTTCCTTTCCCTTCCTTTCCCTAACCCTTCCTTGCTTCCCCCTTCTCTGTCACGCCGTGTCCTTCCAAACCCTACCATCCTACCCTGACCTTGTCCTCTGCCTTTCTCTCCCTCCCCTGCCTTGCTACACTCTACCTTAAGTTACCCTGTCCACTCCTAGCGTCTTCTTCCCTGTCCGGTCCTTCCCTGGCAGTAAAGAGGCACAGACGGGCTCTTCCCTCTCCCTCTCTCCCTCTCTCTCTCTCTCACTGACGGGTCGCCCTGGCCGTGAACCTGTAATAAGGCGAGACAGGGGGGCAATCTGATCCCTTCGGTGCCCTGCGCGAGGTCTCCTAACGCCCGCCTGGCCGCGTATTACCTGCAAGGAATGAGGTGTAAATCGCCATCACCGGTCTTGAATCTGGATAAATTTAAATACGGGAAAAATAAAGTGCAGTAACCGGCCTCTCTGCTCCTCAACCCTTACCCCCCCCACTTAAATTTCGAGGAAGATAGAGCGTCCTGTCCGTCTACCAATGTTACGCGGTAATAGACAAGGTAATAGACACATCTCACCACCTGCCCCTCGCCACTTTTTATGTCGTAGGCAAATTAAGACCCCAAAGTGAGCTCAACCGGGTTCCCGAGACTGAGCTGGCAAGACGTCCCCGCCTAGACCCTTACGACAGGCGCCACGACGAGGGCTTGGGAAGGGAGGCTGGGTAGTGAGGGCCAGAGAGAGAGGAGAGACCGAGAGTGGGAGCGTGATGGAGTGAATGAAGGAAAGACAGAGAGGTCGGAGGAACGAGGCACAGAGTGATAGAGAAAGAGAGATAAGGGGAGGGAATAAGCTTGCTTTAGGGTCAAAATTGGAGGGAAAAGCAGAGGTAGAGTGGAAGAAAGGGCTAAATGAGGGAAAGGGAGGAGGAGAAAAGGGATAGAGAGGGAGAGAAAGGGAAAGGTAGAGAAGAGGGAGAAGAGAGAGACGGTCGAGGGTAGGGAAGAACACACACACACACACACACACACACACACACAGCCATCCCCCACTCCCCCACCCACTTCCGGACCCCCCCCCCCCCACCGTGGACAGGGTCGTGTGGCCGGGGGCGCGGGGAGGGTCGCTTTGGAGGCCGCGCACAATCCGAGGACGAAATTAAGAGTCACAAAATAAATTCCGGGTAAGCGTGTTCCTGAAGGCCCTAATTAGTGAACGGCGGAGGAAGGTGTCTCGCGAGGCTCAGGGCGGCGCGATTTTATTTTATTTTTTATTTTTTTTGGCGGGGGGCGACCGTCAGGACCAAGAACACACACACGAACATATTAATTCGGGTCAGGTTACTTGTTTTGCTTGGGTCATGATTTACTACGTCGATATGCCTTTTTTTTCTTGTTTTTTTTCTGTTTGCCTTGTCTAATTTGCTTTTCGTCTTTTTTCCGTTCTTTTCTTTTTCATTCTCTTTTTTTGTTTGTTTTTCTTTCCCTTTATTTCTGTTTTCTTGTTTTTCTCTCCCTCTTTTCTTTCTGTTCCTTCTTTTCTTCTCCTGTCTTTATCTTTCTTTCCCTATTTCTTTCTTTCTCTCTTTTCTTTCCCCTTCTGCCTCTATATTTCTTTCCCATCTCTCTCCATCTCTAAATTTACTTGTGGTCACTTATTACTTCAATCCCCTTATATATTTCTTTTCCCCTCTGTCTATATCACTGAATTGGTTTGTTTGCGGTCATCCCCGTGATTATAAGCCACAGCAGTCGTCAGTAAGTTCAGTTCGCTTAATCAAGAGCTTACGTGCGGGTCTTCACAGCGGCGTCAGCGTGTCGGTTAATCAGGTGCAGTGTTAGAATTTACTGCCACATCATTCCCCCGCGTCCCGGTCCTGCCCAGCCAGCCAGCCAGTTCGCTCATCACCATGCGCGGCGCACAGTAAGCCACGCAGCGTCCCCGGCCCGGTGCTGTATGTATGATGATCCTTATTAGCTAATGACGTCCCATGTCTGGCTTATACGAACACCGCTCACTGACTCCCCTTCTGTGTTTGTCTTGAGTATGTATGTGTCCTGCCCCTTATTTCTCCCTCCTCCTCCTCCTCCTCATTCTTCTTTTCCTCCTCCTTCTCCTTCTTCTCCTTCCTTCTCCTTTTTCATCTTCTCATTCTTCTTTTCCTCCTTCTTCTTCTTCTTCTCCTCCTCCTCTTTGTCCTTCTACTTCTCCTTCTCCTCCTCAAGAAGACCTGCTAAACATGATTCCACCTCCCTGCCTCCTCCTCCTCTTCCTCCTCATCATCATACGTACGTCTTCCTTCCCTCCTCCTCCGTCTCCTCTTATTCTCCCTCTTCTTCTTTCTCTATATCCTCCTCTTGCTCGTCCTCCTTCTCTTCATGTTTCTTTTCTTTACATTTTCCTCATCTCATTGTTTTATCTTGCTCTTTCTTTTCCTCCTCCTCCTCCTCCCCTCGTTTGATCCTCATTAAGACAGCAGCGTTCAATTACTGCGGCCTTGGCTTCTATATTGTTATGATGGCAGATGAACCGCAGATA
The DNA here is from genome assembly GCF_024679095.1 of Eriocheir sinensis. Lineage (NCBI taxonomy): Eukaryota > Metazoa > Arthropoda > Malacostraca > Decapoda > Varunidae > Eriocheir > Eriocheir sinensis. Next base: position 737,893 of record NC_066525.1, read on the forward strand.
TTAGCCAGTGAGCCAATTAATGTCCTTCCCCCTCTGTGACACTCTGATTAAGTCTCAGTTACACAGGACAGCGGCGGGTGGGTAGGTAGGACTGAGGACGTCTTAGTTACGGGAGGATGCAATGGGACTGCGAGAGGCTGGAGCTGTTTAAGGGGAATGTCATTATGGAAAGAGCTTTGTGGGAGGATGCGGCAGAAGACACGATCTGGGGTTAGTGAAGGAGGGAGTGGAGGGGATCAAGGTGACGAGAAGGGTGGGTACTAGCTTGGGGTTGATGTGTACGTGTGTGTGTTTGTGTTAGTGTGCGTGTGTGTAGGAGAGGCTGTTATAAGGCGTCTGTGAAAGGGGAGGTCTTATGTGTGGTTTGTGTGCGTGTGTGTGTTTGGGTGTGTATGGAGGGTTTGAGTCTGATATTAGGTGTGTGCGTGTGTGTGTGGGGGTGGGGGGTGGGATGGGGTGGGGGGTGGGGTGGGAGGTCCATGTATCCTTATCTCCGGCGTTATTAGGAAGTGAAAACTGGTGCTCGTCGCCGTGATAAAAATCTTGCCGGGGAAAGCAAGGCGCGGGGCCATCTAATCCCGCACCACCTTTTTAAGGAGCGGCGCATGTATATTCATCTCTTTCACGCGGGTAAAAAATAACCATAGCCAACGTCCCCTAATTAAAAGCGTTTTAGGACGATGGTGTCGAGGAGGAACGGACAAGAGGCACGGGGAGGATCCGAACCCTTGACACGAGAACCATCTTAGCCAGCCTTGTCCGTCACTCCCTCCGCCGCTCACCCTTCCTGCCCCGACCCGCTGTCCCTCCTTCCCTTAAGTAAGTTTACAGCCCTAACATGTCGTGCTCGAGGCCTACCCCAAGTCCTGGCCGAGATTCAGGTATAAGCCTAAATTATGACAGATAGCTACCTTGTATAGATGATGACTGATAGCACATTTAATAGACAGCCAAATAGATGCCTGAGTATACCGGGATAAGCGCCACGCTAACCTGCTGTTGATGGTTACATGTGATGGGCCGGAGATACGCCGTGATTGCGCCCCGTCCAGGAGGCTGCTATGGTAATGACCGCCCTCGGATGGACACGCTAAGCCGGGAAAGCCACACCACACCATCGCATCTGGCACAGCTTGGGGTGGGCGTGTCCGAGTAGCCGCTGGTCAGTTCGTGTTCTCCAGGTCTCTATCTCCGCCTCCCATGACACGATTTCGATGCTAGAAGTTCTACATCACTTTGGCTTCCCTTGTATTACCATGGGCTTGTTGTCATCGTCGAGCTTGTAATGGCTCCTCTCTCTATGGTTCGAGTGTTCTTTACCTTTCCTACTGTACTTGCTTGCTCCTTCTCTCTCTAATCCTGCTGCTCTCCGTCTCTCCTACTCCAATCTCTGCTCCCTCTTCTGCCTCAAAAGAGATTCTAAGGTTTCCGCAATGACCAAGAGCTGTTATGTCACCCACCGTCACGCACTCTCTACTCCTCTCTCTCTCTCTCTCCCTTTTCCTTCTTCTGCTACTGTTGCTTTCTCCATCATCACCCTTTCCTTCTACTCTCCTCCTTACCCCACGTCAAACTCTCCACTCTCCTCCTCTTCCTCTTCTTCCTTCCTCCTTTCCCCACTTTAGCTGTCAGCCATCGCCCGTTTAGTGACCATAAACGCCAGGTGTGGCCGCTGACTCCGAGGCTGCGGGTCAGAAGCTCCTCTTTTTATTATAGCGTAAGGAAGACACAAGCGGGGACACTTACCTAACGGCGTGGTACTGGTAGCGGGTTGGACAGTGGCCGAGGGGGGGGTAGAGATATGACGAGGGAGAGTATGAGGATAGTTTCCTTATCTTCTTCTCCCGGTCCTTTTTCTTCTCCTTTCTTTTCCTTTCTTCTTTCTTCTCCTTTCATATCTCTCCCTCCACAAGCTCAAATGGCCAACGTGACAGAGATGAGCACCGCCGCCACGCTCTGCTATAGCATAAGCTACCTTACCTTATCTGAGTGTAGTGAGTGAGGCTTCAGTTAGCGCGCCCTGGACACCTGCGTTGGGCCATCAGCTACTCGTCCGCCCCACGCCGCGCCCCCCCCGCCGAAGCCCCGCCACCCTTGCCCTCGCCGCCCGGGAGTCCAGGCCGCGGCGCGCTATCTGATGGGTTGGCAAATTGCGAAATGACCGTATTGCAGCCAAAAGTAAAGGAGTGGAGGCGATCATTCACGCGCGTCAGACGAGGACCACCCGGTGACGACGATGCGTGTGTCATCAGTCTCGTGTGTGTGTGTGTGTGTGTGTGTGTGTGTGTGTGTGTGTGTGGAGGGGGAGGTAGGTGGGGGGGTTGGTGTATATGTGTGTGTATGTGTATGCAGAACAAAGATCATCAGCTCCTAAGAATAATGTTGAGGAGCTTGCCGAGGCGGAGGGGGGCGGCGGGTGTTCCCAGGGCGGCCGAGGTCGGAACGCGGGCCGCAGCGGAGGCAGAAAATTCCGTCCATGAATAACTACCTCCCCGCACAAAAAGTCGCGCCTCTGCCCCTTGAGCCGCGCCAAGGAGGGATTACCGGCGGCATCCTTCGCGCGGCGCCGATGCAGTAGCCGAGGCGATGAATGTGCTCCCTTAATATAATACAACGATCAGTGGACATAAGAGCGTCCGTTAGGCTCCTCCGCAACCGCAATATTTATTCCAATCTTAATCGAATCTCGGCAGGCGGAGAGGCAAGAGGCTCCCGCCCTGCACTCTGCTGTTTTAGTAAGCAAATCAGCACCGGACTTAATCAATATTCTGCCGCGGCGGGGCGAAGGCAGCGCCGCGAGGGAGAGCCGCCTGGCCTTCGCTTGTCAGTCACTAAACAACAGACCAGCGCCGGGCCCGATCACACCTGCGCGCCGCGATGACCCCTTCCTTGAAAACCTCTCTCCCACGCTTGCCCCCTCCTCCTTAGCCACTCCCCTTCCTGTTCCCTGTCACCCTCTCCCTCTCGTATTCCCTGTCAGACTTGCCTATTCTCCGTCCCTGCCAGCTTAACCTATTCCTCTTCCCTGTCACCCTCACCTTGCCAGACTTGCACTTGCCTTTTCCTCCCTGCCAGTCTTTCCTATTCCCCTTCCTTACCAGACTGACTTCTTCCTCTTCCATTGCTATCTCCTGCCCTTCTTTGCCCTCCGGCCCATTCTCTTCCTTCCCTACACCTCCTCACAGCCTCATCCGTCTCCCGTCCGTCACGCCTACATCTACCCCTGATTCCTAACGACATCTCTCCCTTTTTTTTTTTTATCCCCCGAGCACCTCTGTCTGTCCCTTCACCTCGCCTCCCGTGTCCCATCAGTACCACGTCGGCGGGGATGGAACGCCACTTTCGGCTCTAAAATTGCGGCATAATGCGAGGCTTTTGCGGCTCTCATCGACGTTGCGGGCGGCTCAGATCCTTATCCTTTATCCAGACTGGCTCCGGGAATCTGGCCTCGGCGGCGCTGGTAACCTGCTCCTCGGAATGTAACAACAACCGGCTTCTGGAACGAGGCTCCTCTTCCTCTGTCCGTCGCTGCAGCAGACTGACAGCGCCTCTCACACCTTCTTGCCTTCTCCTGCCTTGCCTTTCCACGCCTTGCTCGCTCCCCCCATTTCGCGCTCCTATAGTCCCCTCTCTTGTGTGTTATATCAAGACCTAAAGAAGTGCTGAGCGACCCACCTGTTGGTCTCTCTCCCTCCACCTTCACCTCGCTGACCCACCCCGGGGCCCGCCACTACCACCCTGGGGCCTCTCTCTCTCTCTCCCGCCCTTCCCTCTCTCCCTCCCTCCGTCAACCAATGCTTTCTTTTATCACTACCCCAGAAGCTCTTTCGCCCCCCCCCCCTCTCTCTCTCTCTCTATTCTTCCCTCTCTCTATCTCTCTCTCTCTCTCTCTCTCTCTCTCTCTCTCTCTCTCTCTCTCTCTATGTCTTGTTTACCTCTCTACACTTATTTTCTCTCTCTCTCTCTTCTCTCTCTCTCTCTCTCTCTCTTCATTGCCTATTTCAAACTGCATTATCTTCCTATTATATATATTTTCTCCCTCCCTCTCTCTCCTCTCTAATTTCGTCTACCTCTTGCCTATTACAACATATCTTCACAACCAATTATGCATTTTTTTCCAACGCATCCTCCACTTCACCGTACCCCATTACCCCGTGCATCCTTCTCTGCCCCGGGGAGCCCATTACCCCGGGGCCTAATTCACCCCAAGACCCGCCTCACCCCGGGACCTGCTCACCCAAGGCCTCTGTGCCATGGCCGCGGTGCCCTCCTGGCCGCTCGACGCAATCTTGTGGTCGGCCAAATTGCGGGCCTCATGGTCGCCACCCCGAGCCAGTATCTGTTCCTCTCACCTCTTATATATTTCACGTGTAATGGCGAGCTGCTGAGGTGTCGTTTGCCTGATTTACAAATGGCTCAATTTGCTCAGCAGTCTCGGATGGTTGTGGGGGGGGGGCGGGTTGGTAGTGGAGGACGAGGAATAGTTTGCGGGTCAAGGGAGGGGAGGAGGAGGAATAGACTGAGGGGAAGGGGCAAGAGATGGTTTGGGGAGGTTATGGAAGGGAGGAATAGACCGGGATAAGGGTTAGTGTTGGGGGTTAGAGGTAGGGAGGAACTGACAGGGGTTGGCTCTGATGGTTAGGGGGTGTTAGGGAAAGGAAAGGAATAGACGAAGGGGGGGCTCTGATAGTTGGGGGGATTAGAAGAAGAGGGAGGAACAGATGGAGGGTAGGAGGAGCGAGTCGAGGTCATAAGTGAATGGCATTACGGATTTTTTATGATTTTGTCTGTGAAATGTATTGTAAGTGCACTCTCGCTCACCTGATGACAATTATGAGCTCTCCCAATGTGATTTACTGCGGTCAGACAGAAGAAAGAGATGCAGGTAACAGGTGGGTCAGTGGCCTTACGAAGTCTTCTTTCTTTCTTGGTTTTGCTTCTGAAATGATTTAGAGGAGGTATTCACTCGCTTACCTTGGAACAGTTATGAGATTTCTGCTGCTGATTTACCCGGGGACAGAAGGGGTGTGTGTATTATAATATTTTGTCAGCGGCATTACGGAGTCTTTTATTTTTATTTTTTGGTTTTGCTTCTGAAATGAATTAGAGGAGGTACTCAGTCACTTGCAATGGAACAGTTACGAGCCCTTGCAGTTGTTTTACGGTGAGACAGAAGGGACAGAAGGGATGTAGTATATGTGTTCATTGGCATCACGAAGTTGTTTTCATGATTTTTGCTTCTGAAATGAATTAGAGGAGGTACTCAGTCACTTGCAATGGAACAGTTACGAGCCCTTGCAGTTGTTTTACGGTGGGACAGACGGGACAGAAGGGATGCAGTATAGGTGTTCATTGGCATCACGAAGTTGATTTCATGATTTTTGCCTCTGAAATGAATTATTGGAGCTACTCACTCACTTACCATGGAACAGACAAAAGACTTCTGCATGTAACTTACGATCAGACAAAAAGGAAGTAGTCGGTTTGCTCACTGGCATCACGACCCGACCTTGTACTTGATGATTTTGCTTAAAAAAAAAAAAAAAGGGCTCACTATTCCCTCTCCATTCAACACCTACGAAAGAGTTTAGTACAGCCGGTGACTTATGGAAAAGAAATAGGATTTGGCCACTTTGCTCTATCCCAGTTATGGCTAGAGGACGCGAGGACACCTATAAATAGTTCACCTTCTCTGTCTGTCTCGTACGTGTTCCTGACTGGCTGGATGGATGGCTTACCCGCTGATGTCTGATAGATATACTGACGTACTGATGGACGGACGGATAGATAGGGAGGCTGATTGATTAAGCGAGATAGCCGTGGATAGACAGGTAAACACATCCCGGTACACACACACATACACACACACACACACACACACACACACACACACACACACACACACACACACACACACACACACACACACACACAGACCCTCCCTCCCCTCACCCCCCCCACACACATACACACTCGCACTCTCCCCTCTCCCCCCCCCCCCGCACACACACACAAGGATGTAGTATATATATGAAGACGTAGCTACTCATAATTATTTGAAGAGCGAGCGTAAGTCATCCCCGGCCTTCATTACCTCACTTTATTACTCTACATTAAAATTATTCACGCCTGTCAGTTCCCTTTTTTTTCCCCTCCTCGCATTATCATCGTCGTGCAAATTATAAATAACCACACACCAACCCAGCTGTCCTCCACCCCCCATCTCTCCCCCTCTCCCTGCAGCCTCTCCATCTCCCTCCCTCTCTCCCTCTCTATCTCTCTCTCTCTCTCTCCCGTCCTCACCTTCACGGCCTTCCTCTGTACTATCTATCTGTGACGACCCACTGCTGAGTTCTCCATTTTCACGCTCCCATCATCACCTGAGACTCAAATTGCCTCCAGGTGCATTCCCACAGGTGAGGAATAGGGGGGGAGGGGGGAAGGGGAGGGGAAGAGAGAGAGGGGAGAGAGAGAGGGGTTAGGGATAGTAGCATCAGTCCTCATTTTCATTTTCCTTCTCCTTCTTCTCCTTTTTCTTTTTTTCCAGGTATAGATATATATAGAGAGAAGGGGGAGAGAGAGAGGGACAGTAGCACCTTCCTTTACCGCAACCCACTCCTCCTCCTCCTCCTCCTCCTCCTCTGTCCATCTGTCCCTTCCCTGCCTACCCTTCCAATGCCCAGCTCACCGCAGCCTCCTTCCCGCGAACACACACACCCTTTTCACGCCTCCTATCTCCCTTCTTGCTCATAACCATACTGTCGCTGCCTGGTTTTAGTGCGTCTTTGTCTCCTCCTCCTTCTCCTCCTCCTCCTCCTTCTCATCATCATCATTATCTCTTCCTCTTCTTCATCTTCTGTTTCCTTCCTGTTTCTCTCTCTTTCGTCTCCTACTGCTTCTGTTCCTGCTTCTCTTTGCCTTCTTCTTTTCTCTCCTCTCCGTTTTATTCTCTTCTCATCTGTTCCCCTCTCTTCTTTCCTTTGTTCTCTCTTCTCCTCTCTCCTCGTTTCCATTACCCTCCTCTCTCGTCTCTGTTGCCTGCTCTTCTGTACGTCCATGTTTCTCCCTCCCCCTCCTTCTCTTCCTTCCCTTTCCTCCTCCTCCTGTACATCTTCATTAGCGAGCAGCCCAGCACAGACGCCTCGACCAGTGTTTCATCAGGGCAAGAGTCACCGCCGGTCAAGAAGAGTCCGCTGGCCGGGGTGCTTCGCGTTACTTTTTGCCGCCGTTGTCGCTGTGCCCTGTCGCCGCTGTGGTCGTTAGTTCCCGTCCTTGTGGCTCCATCAGGCAGAGGGAGGGGCGTGGCAGGTCTTCCCCTATACACCTGATTAACATTGCCGTTCGTTAAGCAGCAGCAAGGACCGACCGTACAAAGAAAGCGTTGGTGTTGAGTCTGTTTGCCGCTTAACCTAACCTAACCTAAACCCTACCCGAACCTAATGACCTCGACTTGAATTCCCTGAAGGATGTGTTTCGGGTTGTTATCACCCTGTAGCTCATTTCCTCTCTTCTTTCCTCCTCTTCTCTCCTCTTCTCTCGTTTTTTTTCATCTCTCCTTTTCTTCTCTACTCGTTTTCTTTCCCTTCATCTTCTCTCATCTCTGTTCCTTGCTTTTCCTTTTTCCTTCTCCTCCTCCTCCTCTTCCTCTAAGTGTCGGCTTTTTTCGATGCATTGAAGATTCAGTTATTTTGTCCTATTTCTGGTTCATGTTCATTTTCTGGATCGTCGTAAGTCAGAATTATATGAGGACCTCTGGCTACGTTTGCTCTTGAAGGTGTTGTGATTCTATTTTCCCGTCCTCATATTATGCATATTTTTTCGGTCATTTCACGCCAGACTGATCCGAGCCTTCGCCGCCACCGCCGAGGTAATCATAATTTCGAGGCCTTTTGACGCCTCTCACACCCTTCCACCTCCTCTCTTGGGCGTGCCGGGCGGCGATGTGTTCATTGGCCTGCATCACGTCCCATAAAAGCGCCGCTGTCAGCTGGCGCGTTAAGCTACAAAAATCACCTGAAAATTAGGCTTGCCTGTATATTTATCAACGCCTGAGTTGGTGATGTAGTGGGTGCGTTATAACACTCCCTGCGCGGCGGCCCGGCCTGGGTGCGGCCCCTCGCGGCCCAGCCCGGCGGGCGTGTCCGGCGTTCAAGGTCAGGTGTCATGCAGGGTCTGTAATCTTGGTAACGAAAGTCTGTTATCGCCGAGGCAGGGCCGCGGCTAACTGTTGTAAAGTCTATCAGGATAATTACATCACAATGCCCGTGTTTTCCCCATCAAAGCGTGTACTACTCGATATGTGTTATTTAAGCCTAAATGAACACCTGCCCGCTGGTCCAACCAAGGGTGTTGAGTGGGCGGGGAGAGGAGGCTGGGCGCCGCCCTGTCCCTCCCTCCGCGGCGGCGCAAGGCGCTGCTCGGGGCGCCATTCAGAATAAGATTTGCATAATGAGCGAAAATGCAGGACCGAGCCGAGCGTGAGATTGATTTAACTCCCATTCTCTGCCTGGCGCGAGGCGCGGCTTTTTTCCCCGCGCCTGCCATGCCGCGTCGCCGCTCCGCCCAGACGAGCCACCGTGGTGTCTGGCGCCGAGGCATAAAAGCCAACATTGTGTCCCTCGGGCCGTTTGACAATGTGGATCCATTAAGAGCTTGCCACAATCCATCACGTTAGCTAGCTGCTGCTCCTAATCTCCGGGAATTAATTGCCTATGAGTCCATGGCGGTGTGCGGAACCCGATCCCATTTGCATCTGATTTCAAGCCTCACGGATCCACGACCATTCTCAACCAGAAATGGTGCGAAAACGGCTGTTCAGGGCACTTTGATTGCACACGTCGGGCGATACAGGAATTAGGTGCACATAACTCAACCCAACTCAATCTTCCTCAGATTCAGTCGAACACAACCCACCTCAGACTCAACCCAACTCAGCCCACCTCAAACTCAACCCAACTCAGCCCCCTCCCCGACAGTATACTAATCCAAGCTCTCGTACACACACACACACACACACACACACACACACACACACACACACACACACACATTGCCCGACAGCGTCTCTTCCACTCATGGTTTCAAATCTTAATAGTTTCCCATCCCCTGAATGAAGCGTGACGAATCCGCTACAAAATCCTGGATCTGATACTGAATTGAATGAAGGTGTGTAATGGTAATATTTGGAAGGCTGTGGTTTTTAGAGTCATGGCGGAGCGATGACTGACGGACGGCCTGCACGATGGAAGCCTAGAAATTGCCACCGAAACACAGTGATAGAGTCCGCTGATGGGGAGGCGGTCTTGATTGAACCTCGCTTCGCTATTTGTGTATCCAGCTCATCGGCCGTCCGGGTCAAATGTTACCTGTCTGTTCAAATTCCAGAAAGACTTATTTATCCTCGATAACCCCCTTGGTGTTGAATGCCATCCACCCTGATCATTGCTTTTGTTTCTGCCTTGTCGGCGCTGACGGGGCATCTGCGGTCAGGTGGTGTCAGGACTGTCTGAGCTGGGTCGCACGGCTCATCTGTTAGCACGAGGAAAAAATCGTAGCATCGTGTCTTCACTTTCGTGGATGTGTGTAACTGGACAAAAGAGGAAGGAAAAGGCAAGATAAAATGAAAAGAGAGAAGAAGTGTAAGGAAAAAATGGAGAAAAAGGAGGAGCAGGAGAACAGAGGAAAGAGGTAAGGAGGGAGTGGAGACAAGAGAGAAGAGGACGATGAAGTAGTGAGAGTAAGAAAGAGTAGGAACAAGCTGGAGGAGGAAGAGTAGTCGTAGCAGTAGTAGTAGGAGGAGGAGAGGAGGAGGACCAGGATGAGAAGAGGAAGAGGAGGAGGAGAAGGATTTAGGAGTTTCATTACCAGAGCAAAAAGAGTGAGAGAATAATAATTGCAAGAAAAAGCTGAAGGAGAAAGAGTACCAGTAGTATTAGTCGTAGAAGGGGCAGTTAGAGGAGGAGGAGAAAGAACAGAAGGAGAAGGAGAAGGAGGGCTGAGTTTCACTGCCAGAGCAAAAAGAGTACGAGAATAAATGCAAGAAAAAGCCGAAGAAGAACATCAGCGGTAGTAGTAGTAGTCATAGAAGGGGCAGGTTAGAGGAGGAGAAAGAACAGGAGAAGGATAAGAAGGGCTGAGTGTCATTACCAGGGCGGACGAAACCTGAATCCTAGCAATCATCACATAATGGACGCCTTGCTGACCTCGCCTCTGCCTCGGCACCAAAATAGGGAGAGGGTACGTCAACCCTGGACGCTCCTTGTGAACGGAAACCGATGAAAAGAGTCACAAATTACTTCAGGGTATACACGGATGTTTTTCACCAGTGATTTCTTTTGATTTATCTCATTTATTTGACTTGAATCATCCAAAGACATTCAATCCAGGACTTTATCAATGACTTTAAGTTTAAGCTTGGATTCCCTTCTTTCGCTCTCTGTCCCTTATTTGCATTGAAACTTCTAAAACATTCAATCCAAGACTCTCTCCCAATAGCTCATCAACTTTAGTGTGCTTATAAAGACGTTGTTCAGACTCTAATTTTAGGATCGGATTCCCTTGTTTTCATCTGAGTGTAGGATCGGATTCCCTTGTTTTCATTTGAGTGTAGGATCGGATTCCCTTGTTTTCATCTGAGTGTAGGATCGGATTCCCTTACTTTCATCTGAGTGTAGGATCGGATTCCCTTGTTTTCATTTGAGTGTAGGATCGTATTCCCTTGTTTTCATCTGAGTGTAGGATCGGATTCCCTTGTTTTCATCTGAGTGTAGGATCGGATTCCCTTGTTTTCATCTGAGTGTAGGATCGGATTCCCTTGTTTTCATCTGAGTGTAGGATCGGATTCCCTTGTTTTCATCTGAGTGTAGGATCGGATTCCCTTGTTTTCATCTGAGTTTAAGATCGGATTCCCTTGTTTTCATCTGAGTGTAGGATCGGATTCCCTTGTTTTCATCTGAGTGTAGGATCGGATTCCTCTCTCTCTCTCATCTCTCTCTCTCTCTCTCTCTCTCTCTCTCTCTCTCTCTCTCTCTCTCTCTCTCTCTCTCTCTCTCTCTCTCTCTCTCTCTCTCTCTCTCTCTCTCTCTCTCTCTCTCTCTCTCTCTCTCTCTCTCTCTCTCTCTCTTTTTATTTAAACATCAAAATACATATGACAAAAGGGGCGGGGAAATTGTCTCCATGCTAAAGACGACCACTGTCTTGAGGTCGCCTATCTTAAAGCATTGTCACTAGTTGTGCTTGTGCTCAGGCGGATGTGACTAGGGCGGGTAAGTGCGACACCAGGCAGGAGCCGCCACCTTCATCTACTGGGTGTTCATTGCCCTAACGCCCACTTCACCTGTGAAGGCGTTCCACAGGTGGGCCGTGGCACTCGTGAAGACCCTCTGGCACCTGGCTGTGCGGCTTCTCGGGATTTCAAGGAGGAGGTCGTTAGCCACCGCCGCTCTCGTGGTGTGCTGGCTTCTCCTCCTAGGAACCCGTTGTGCCGCCAGCTGAGGTGTGTGTTGGACCTGGGCCTTGTGTAGGACTGTGATGGCACCGACCCTTCTCTGGTGCCCGAGGCTGTCGAGCGTACAGCGGGGGGCGTCCTGCTGGTGATGTAGCTGCTGTCCATGTCCGAGATTGGGCGGTAGTAGGTTGGGTCTGTCTTGTCCTTTTTCTTGAAAACCGGTGTGACACGAGCCTCTTTCCACAGGGTCGGCCAGGCCCCTGCGCTTAGGCACTGTCTGAAGATACGTGTGAGGGGGTGCGACAGCTCCCCTGCACAGTGCTTCAGCAGGAAAGGGCTGATGTCATCCGGGCCTGGGGCTTTCCTGGTGTTGGTGTCTCGGAGGTGCTTGGTCACTGTGCCCTCCGTGATCTCCAGGTTTTCCAGGACAAAGTTACCCAGACGGGGGAGGAGGGGGGGCTGCCTGTCTGGCTCCTCGACAGTCATCTTGCTGCTGAAGTGGGTTGCCAGAAGGTCAGCTTTATCCTGGTTCTTTACTGCCAGGCCCCCTGCAGGCGTCTTGAGAGGCGGGATCCTGTCCTGCGTGACGGTGCCTTGCCTCTCCTTCACCAAGGACCACCACTTCTTGGGGTCTCTCTCTCTCTCTCTCTCTCTCTCTCTCTCTCTCTCTCTCTCTCCCCCCCCCTACCCGGTCCCGTCACATCTCGCGCATGCAATCTTGAAATAATTCTTCCCCCAAAGGGATAATATCGGTATTAGCGGACTTAATTGATTCCACAAACCTCCGCCCACGTTACTATTGCCAGCCAGGAGTGTTAGCCTCAAGGAAACACTTTTTTTTTTTTACTTATGAGAGAACTTGAACTCGAAATCGAAAACCATGTAGAAGACCACCTCTCCTCCTCCTCCTCCTCTTCCTGCTACTTCTTCCTTCTCCCTTTTTTATCTCTCCATATTTTCTTCCTCTCTCCTCCTCATTCGTTTTTTGTCTCCATGTTTTCTTCCTCGTTGTCATCTTCTTCCTCCTCTTTTTCATTCTCCCCCTCATTTTTTTTCTCCCTCTCTTTTCCTTCCGATTCTCTTCTTCCATTTCCTCCTCCTCCTCCTCCTCCTCCTCCTCCTTCTCCTTCTCTTTTTACTCCAAATTCTCTCATGCTCTTGACTTTTCTCAGCCTTTTTTGCCTCTACCATCATCTTATTTTATCTCCTTCGCGTTCTTTGCCAATAGGAAAAAAAACGGACTTTAAAATATGCTGATAACCTAATTCCATACTTCTCTCTCTCTCACTCCCTTGAAAACCATGCATGAAGGAGACCACCTCTTTTTCCATTATATTCTCGCCGTCTAATTCTATCTTCCCATTTTTTGCTACGAAGGGAAAAAAAAGAGCATGTAAATACGTAAATAACTTAATCCAGTACTCCACCTCTCTCTCCCACCCTCTCACCCTTTCATGGTCATCCACTTCCACCAGAGTGAACAGAAACCGATCGAATTTGGGATTAAGAAAAAGAAAACAAATATCTGGCCGGAATCGTGCGCTTACCTAATTACTCACAGGCTGTATCTCGGGCCACAAGGCTCCAAGTGGCGGGCGAGTGCAGGTAAAGAATGCAATTATTAGTTCTATTGAAAGCCGAGAGAAAGAGGCAGGTGTGTAATCAGAGCATCTAGATCAGTAGTGAAATGATCAGTCTAGGAGCTGGCCTGTGCGTGTTTATGCGTGTGTCGGGGGGCGGACGAGGGTGGTGAGGGGGGGTTGTGTGGGGAAGGGGGGAGAGGGGACTTGTGTGTGTGCGTGGGTGTGTGAGAGTGTGTTGCAAGTCATGCCTCACTGACGACCCGCACTTAAGCTCTTCGTCTTAGGTTACCTTTAAAGAAAACACTGACAAAGGGAAGCAGATGAATGGTTTTAGCGCTAGAGGCCCGTGGGAAGGTCTTCATCAGCGGGGGATTGAGAGATTAACCTCTGTGGCAGAAGCCGCGTATCCGGTGGATTCTGTTGCAATCACTGTTTCTCTCCATTCTGAAGGCAGAGTGTAAAAAAGTGTAACGAGATCATTATGCTGTAAATCTATCGTGCGTTCCAGTGTGTGTGTGTGAAGGTGGCGGGAGGAGGGGAAGGTTCTGTGTGTGTGTGTGTGTGTGTGTGTGTGTGTGTGTGTGTGTGTGTCTTTAAGTAAATAAGTAAGTAAAGGTTTATTGCTAACATATTTATAAGAAAAGTTAACAATTCTTTAACTTTAGATACAATAGTCACGGTCCGTCGAGCCGAAGCTCCATGACGGACGTCGTGATTAATATTTTTGAGGGAGTGAGAAAAAAAAATAAAAAGAAGAATTCCGTGCCACAAAACTAATGACAGCTATTTGTATTATGACATGAACCCAAATTGAAGACATCCAAGTAACAGTTTGAATAACAATAGTCAAAACAACACGGATAATAATTACACACACAAAAGAAAAACGTACAAAAGTAACAAAAATGACAATGATAACTGTAATAATAATTACAAATAAAAATAATTATTACAATAATAATATTGACAAGCAATACAGTTAAACTAATAATAATATTGATAAAGATAATAATAATAATAATAATAATAATAATAATAATAATAATAATAATAATAATAATAATAATAATAATAATAATAATAATAATAATAATAATAATAATAATAGTAATAAAATAATAATAATAATGTAATAAGAGTTATAATAATGATAATAATAATAATAATAATAATAATAATAATAATAATAATAATAATAATAATAATAATAATAATAATAATAATAATAATAATAATAATAATAATAATAATAATAATAATAATAATAATCATAGTGATAAAATACTAGTAATAAAGACTAAACAGGATGGATGAAGTACTACAAATTATTACGGAAACTCAGATGCTTTGCTGATATAGTAAATATTTTTTTATCTCTTGTTTATATCTGAATATGTTGGTCATTGTGAGTAGAGTTTTCTTATCATGAGGCAGACTACTAAATAATCTCGGACTAAAACTTATGACACTGTTTTTAAATAATGTTGTTCTGATGACTGGCCAGATAAGGTTGATATTGTTGCTTCTGGTCTGATTAACATTTTCTACTAATCTGTGGTGTGTGTGTGTGGGTGTGAGTGTGTGTGTGTGTGTGCGTGGGTGGGTTGATGGGTGTGAGGAAGCCCAGTCAGCCAGCCCATTGTGGCGGGCCTAATGCTAGCACGAGTCGACGAGATTAGTTCAATTTTCGTCTGTGTGGAAAATGTGATTAGTCGCCTTACGCTGTCCGTCTCTCGCGCCACCCACCAACACGTTCCCTTCGGCTACCAACACCTCCAGGACCTCCAGCTTTGTTCCCTTGGTGGTCTGCATGCATGGTCATTCGAGAAGGTTGATGTTAATGGTACTGGTGGTGGTCGGGCGGTGTCATGCAATTTAATATGCATTCGGAAATTGTGGCTACTTTTCTCTCTTGCTGGTTTATATATTTTTCTATTTCCTGACTTGCCGTTGTTGCTATCGCCTTCAGTTTTTCTTTTTGTTTTTGTTTTTGATGAGTTTTGTGTGTGATGTCTCTGGAGGCGTCTAGTGGGAAGGCGTGGTTACTTTTTCTCTTTTGTTCTGGTTGGTATGTTCTTCTTTTCCTTCTTTCCTCCCGTTGTTGCTACCACCTTCAGTTTCCCTTTTTGTTTTGTTTTTGATGAGTTTTGTGGATGATGTCTCTGGAGGTGTCTGGTGGGAAAGCGTGGTTACTTTTCTTCCCTCGTTCTGGTTGCTATGTTCTTCTTCCTTCCCTTCTATCCTTCCGTTGTTGCTACAGGCTTCATTTTTCCTTTTTGTTTTTGTTTTTGATGAGTTTTGTGGATGATGTCTCTGGAGGCGTCTGGTGGGGTGTTATTCAGTCTGATATATTGGTGGGAATCGTAAATGTTTCTCTCCCTTTCTTTCGCCTCTTTTTCCATTTCTTCTTTCGGTCTCTCGTTCTCCTTTCTCTCTTTTCCTCTTCTTGATTAACTCGATTGATATTTAAAACTGAACGCTCTCTCTTTTTCTTCTTTTTTTCTCATTTTCTTTCTTTACCTTTTTCTCTCATTTCTTCTACTTGATGAACTCGACTGATTTTTACCCTAACACGAAATCACTGTTATGTCTACCATCGGAGTGAGGCGTGTAAACTTATAAAAGGTTTTGATACTCTTTTAATAACTTATATTCTGCTTTCATGTGCCACATATCACAGGTTCGATCCATTACTAATAGAATATAATCGTTGTGGCAGCCCCTAACATTACACACATTGTTATATGACTAAAAATTGTGATTACTCGTTTTAATGCGCGCCAGCCAGGATCCCCTCAGCCACCAGCGCCCCCCAGTCTCGTGTCCTTGATAATTCGTGTTCATAACCACTTTGGAGGCTGCTGCGGAGGCGTCATGGGCTCTAATACGTTGCTAGAAGGCGTGTTTTCTCGGCCTCATGAACTCGCTGCCCGCCTGTCACCTAACCTTCAGACAGCACCTGCAGCGCATACTCAGTGCATGATCGTACGAGGCCTAATGAGCTGTTGTATCACTGGTGTAGTGCGCCGCGTCTACCTGGTGTTACGGGCTCTTTGGTCGCCTTCGTAGCTGAGTGAAGCGGCCTTCGTCCCCGTCGTCTTTTTATCTCTATTTTTCTCCACATTTTTAGTTTGTTCTTTTCCTTTTCTTATTATTCCTCTTCCTTCTCCTTCTTCTCCTCCTCGTGTTTCCTTTCCCATTTATTTATATGTTTCTGCCTATGACGCCGGTAGGCTCTTTTTGTGGGGCCTAGTGGTCGGCCCCAGCCCGTTATGGCGCAGGCAAGCGTTGACAGTGGCTCCATCTTGCTTGGCTCATGGTGCCCCACGGAGCTCATCTTTTATCCTCTTTATTATAGAGAGGATCTAGAGTCTGGGATGGTAGGTGGTCTGCTGGGCAGCATGTGGGTAGTCGTGGGCCACTCGGCGGTGGCTGAAAAATCCCGGCTTGTGGCACCGGGCGGGAAGCGACCATCCTCGTTTCCGTCATCGTCCGCGTCTTCGTCATTATTCCACACCTTCATTACATCCCCACTCACCCCCACACGCCCACCACACCCACACACCCACCCACGTCAGACCACCCACGACAGAACCTCCCAAGAGAGAACTCGTGGAATAACTTTTGTGTCGGAAACGAATTATTTTATAGAATCCAGAACCCAAATGTGAGTATATTAATTTTTTCCACAATGTGCGTGTGTCTGTGTGTGTTCGCAAGTTTGTTTTATGTTCCCCCCGTCATGGCGCGGCGTAATAACACGGCGAACCAAAAAGGGAAGATCACCACACCGGTTCGCCTTTTGCTTGAGACGCAGATGGGGAAGGGGGGAGGGGTGCTGGAGGGGCTAGGGGAAGGGGGGGCGGTGTTCGTGTGTGTGTGCGTATGTGTGTGTGTGGGATTTTGGGGTGTGTGTATATATATGTGTGGGGGGTGGGGGAATGTATGTTTTTTTGGGGGGGCGTTAGTGGCGCAGGCGAATCTTATTTATAGTGGCCGCTGTGCTGTTCGTCTTCTTGTTCGGCCCAACACAGCTTAATTTCTCTATCACCTGCGCTCTCTCACATCAGCTTTTAAGATCTTATGCACTCCGTCATGTCTTTTTCTAACTTTCCTACTCGCTTCCTACTCTTCGCTATGCCAGAATCTCCCTCGCAGGCCATCAATTCATTCTATCATTAAAATTCCATCACTTTAACTCCTTCATCACCTCTCCTCCTTCTGTATCCTATTTCCAGGCCATTATAAGCTCTTTACCTCGCTTTCCAATTCCATTTCGGCACTATACGCCTGAACCTTTCACCTCCGTCGGCTCCGCGTCATCACTTAGGGCTCATGCGGGCAATCTGTAAGGCCGGCCAGCACGTCTCCTACATTTCAAGGAAGCCAAAACAGCACTCGCTCGGAATAATGACGAGACCAGTCTGACGGAGCAGCGGGCAATGTGAGTAGGAATGCAATGAACATATTCTCTAATGCCAGTGTTTTCGCCGCGCCGAGATAAGATGCTTCGACTGAGCCTCAAAACCGCAAATCTGGATCATTAGCATTCAACGCGCCTCTGCAGCCGTCCGGTCCTGCGGGGGAGCCTTGCTATGCTGGCTATGTCGTCGCTCTGACCTCGACAGTAATTAGGTCCAAACTTACTGGAGAAAAACTTGACACTGGCGGGACGCGGCGCGGCCAACAAAAACGGAGACGGACTCACAGCCTGCGGAACACCGGGCAGCCGGCACTCCCTCTCTCTCCTATCTCCCTGCAAGCCCTCTCTCGCCTTCCTCTCCTTTCCACTTCCCTTCCTTCCCTCACCTAACACCTTCCTCCCCCTAAACAGAGACAGATTCACAGCCTGCGGAACACCGGATAGCCGACACCTCATCCCCCACCTCCCTGCACGCCCTCTCTCACCTCCTCCCTCAGCCTCCCCACTTTCCCACCCTCCCTATTCCAACGCTTCCCTCCCCTGATTAGACATAAACTTGAAATATTTAGAATACCATATAATCGCCTCCAGCCTCTCCCTTTTCATCTCCCTGCATGCCGCCCGCCTCTCACCTCCTCCCTCTCCTTTTCAATTTCCCTAACTCCCTGTTCTAACGCCTCCCTCTCCTAAATCTGAGGTGAACTTACAACATCTGGAACACCATCTACTCGCCTCCTACCTCTCCCTTGGTCTTCCTCACTCTGCCTCCCTTCATATCCCTCTGTAGAATAGCAAATATCATCCCACCCCACACCTCACCCTACTCTCTCCCTCTCCTTCCATACCTCCCTCTGAACTTACCTGAATACCGCATACCTGCCTTTCAATCCTCTCCCTCCTTCCTCTCTGAACTTATACCTGACGGGGCTGAGAACCACTATGACAATGGGCCCTTGATCCATCTGTTGCCGACCTTGTATGAGAGATCATCAGCCTCTAGGAATGGAGGTTGTGTGGGAGTATTGTACGGAGGGAAAATGTCTTGTGAGTGCAGAATGAAAAAGAGAGGAAAAAGAGAGATAATAGATAGTCGAAGTGAGGGAAGAAGGAAGTCTGTGGAAACGATAAATTGTGTTTTAAGCCTTGCAATCAATGAAAAAATCAGCCAAATATGATGTTTTGTGTGAGGTTCCTGCAATCAGCGACCGACTAAACTCTCGGCGGCACAAGCAAGGAAGAAATCAGTGAGGAAACGGTCAATTTTTCTTAAACATCAACGAGAGAAGGAAAAGACAAAAAGTGGACATATATTGTAATCTTGCATGATGTTCCTGCAAGCTCCATTTGACTCTTAGCTATTGCTCCAGAAACGTTGCCAGAGATCTTTACTGAAGGCCATTAGTAGAGGAAGGTTGTGGCCAGGGAGTAATGCGGGAAAATGATGCTGAAAGGAAATATATATGAAAAGAATGAAAACCTGGAAAAAAGTTAGTGTGTTCGTTGAGCAAGAAAAGATTCATAGAGATTTTGCTAAAAGGAAAGATATATAGATAGACAATTAGACAGATAGATAGACAGACGAATAAGTAGGTAAATCACTGACCACAGTAGACACACACAAACAAACACACTCTAATCTGATTACCTGGTGTTAATTAAATTATATCTTTTTACAGGTGAGTTCGCGGCGACTTACCTGCAATCAAGGAACACCACGCAGTAAGGTAAATGGATTCAAATTGCCTTTCTTTTACTGCTATGTGTATGAGAGTGGGTGTGAGTGAGTGAGTGAGTTGGCAGGTCAGTGAGTAAAGGAAGGAGGGAGGGAGGGAGGGAGTGAGAGTGACGAAGCGAGTAGAGAAGATAGTTAGTTGGCCCGTCCGTCCGCTCGCCCGACTACCTACCTCCTCCACTCACGTCCAAGTCACACTGGAAGACCACCATTGTCTCGTTAGCAGGCATTACCGCGTCGCAGTTTGCCATCACGCCTTTGGTATCGTCGGAGGCAAGGCGGGTAAGTGTGCGTAATTCCCCCCAAGCCGCGGTCCATCGTATTGTTAGGAGCCTTCAGTGGACCCAGCCTAGCGGAAACTCGGAGCGCGGACGTCCATCGGATTTGTTTACGAGGTCTTGGTTTTGGTAACGCGCGTGTAAACAGTGGCGAGGCGAGGGTCGTGGAGAAAGGAAGCGTTGAGGTGGAGATTGTGGGTTGTTTTGAGTCATCTGTGGATGAGGACGTGAAATACAGGCGACGAGGAAAAAGAAACACGTTGAGAAAAAGGAGGAGGAGGAAGAGGATGGCAGAGATTGAGCTCCGAAGTAGAGATTGTGGGTGGGTTGTGGTGAGTCACTGGTCGGTGAGGAAGTGAAATACAGACAACGAGGTGATTTTTGACACAGAGAGAGAAGAATGGAGCCATTGATGGGTGAGGACGGGAAAAATACAGACAATGAGGTGATATTTGAGACGTAGAGAAGAATGGAAGAAAAAATAGGTGTTGAGAAGGAGGAGGAGGAGGAGGAGTATGATGATAGGGATGGAGATGATGATGGTGATGGTGATGATGATGAAGTTAATAATAATAATGGTGAATTTAAATTAGCAGAATACAAGAGATGAGTGGATTTACTGCTGCTAATACTGTTACTATCTATAATAATAATAATAATAATAATAATAATAATAATAATAATAATAATAATAATAATAATAATAATAATAATAATAATAATAATAATAATAATAATAGGAGTAACAATGAGAAAAAGAGTTTAACTACCATAAAATTATCTCAAACCATAGATAAGACGCACCCCGTTGTTTATCTGTATTAAAACATCTCATTTACATAAAAATCATCAATAAACTCAACACTAAAAAACACATATTTATCGATCTATTTTCCCTCACTCAAGGTCTTCACTACTAATCTAAATTCAACAGCGGACCCCGTAGCGCTTAAAATCAAGTCGACGTTTTTACCCCGCCAAGTGTCTTAATAACTTTTCAAAGGAGACGAAATCAGGAGGCAAACTGACTTTCCTGCTTGCAATCAACGCGGGAGATTAAAGAACGAAGATGTTGATTAACTCTCATTAGGGCGACTGACGGCAAGCTTTTAACAGGGCGCCGCGTATCTGTTGCATCTCGGCTACTTGAGGCGGTGGAGGCGTGCAATCAGAGGATTTTGAGGAACAGCACGGACTGGCGGACCCTAATAACGAGGCGAGATAGCGGACAAAGCATCAGGGCAGCGCAGATGAGGAGAGCGATTGGAGGGAGGCAAGTCAGTCAGTCAGGCGGTTGTTGAAAGCTGGGAGTGGCTAGAATGACGTTTGGATCCTCCTGTGTTTAGATGAGTGGATTTTTTATATAGATAGGATGGGATAGTGTGTGTGTGTGTGCGTGTGTGCCAGGTATTCATGTTTCTTAAGTGGGTGTAAGATCTCGCGGTGTATCGGTTTGCGTGCGAGCGTCTGGCGTGGGCGATATTAGGAGATGACGGACGTGTCTTACCTGTCGCTTAAGTAGGTTTTCGGCGCCAGTATTAACAGTGATGCAGCGCCCACTCCCTCACATCTGATAAGCGCTGGAAAGGTGAATCCAACCCAATGCACGCACCGCCCCGAACAAGTCCAGCCCACCGAACCTGTGAGCCAAAAACACCAGGTATAGGGCCCCTCCATCCTTCTCTTCGGCTCAGATAGACACAAGGAAGCCGAACCCAACCCAACCCATCACACACGCACCGCTCAGAACAAGTCCAGCCCGCCGAGCCTGTAAGCCCCAAACCCCTGGTAAAGGGCCCCTCCATCCTTCCCTTCGTCCCTTACTGCTTCCTTCCTCCGGCTCACAGATAGGCACAGAGAAGACGAATTCAATCCAACGCACGCACCGCCCCAAACAAGTCCGATCTGGCGAGCCTGTGAGCCCAAAACTCCTGGTAAAGGGCCCCTCCATCGTTCCCTTCGTCCCTCACCCCTTCCTTCCTCCGACTCTCAAATAAGCACAGGGAAGTGAACTCTAACCCAACACACGCACCGCCCCGAACAAGCCCTGCCCGCCGAACCTGTGAGGCCGAAACACCTGCGTAGAGGTAATGGAGAGGTAAAGGGCCCCTCCATCCTTCCCTTCGTTCCTCACCCCATCCTTCCTCCGGCTCGCACGTAACAATTACAGCCAATTACTCAGGTGCTCACTGCCCGCCACTCAGGTATCAGATTTCCTTCCTATTTAAATTTCGGTAAGAAAAAAAGCTCTCACTCTGCTCCGGGCTCTTCGCGGCCAGTATTGAGACGCAGACAGACAGAGAGAGTTTGGAGCCTCGACTGCCGCTGCGGGTGCTGTACTAATGGTTTGTGTTCCTTATGTAAACGTGGAAACAGACAGACGGACGGAGCTTGGTAAACCGCCGGCAGCTGCAGGTTGGTATACTTAGGGTTCGTGTTACTACGGTTTACATTGAGGATTTCGTGTTCCTTTTGTATATACTAAGAGACTGAAGTATCTTAGAAGTTGTGTATATTAAGTTTACATATCTTCTCGAGGCTAGTCTTCTCTCTTTTTTTTCTTCTTCTTTTATGCATTGACTGGTTGTGTTAGCTTATCATTCTCACACTTAGTTGGTTCTCATAATATCTTGGGAACATTCTTCTATTTATTTTATTGAGAGAAGGTTTTGTTTTTTGGGAACACCGTATATTTGACAGCCGTTGAGATTTCACGTCCAGTTCTTTCATGAATAGACTGGCAGACTGACAGATCATTCGACACATTCACAAGAGGTTCGTCAATCGCTCTACAGAGGTTGGTTGGCTCTGGGCATGGATAACATAATTCGTAGTCTTTTATCTTTTGTACCTTTTGAATATATGTATCATGAATTTGTGTTAGTTTTTCATCCAAACATATTAATTTACCATACACACGCCTGAGGTTATTCGTTTAGTTTTTCTGGGAGAGATTCGAGTTAGATAAATACAATAAAAATACATTATCATTTTTAAGAGCCAGGCGGGACGTGGAAGTTCTCATATACATAATTTTTTGCAGGGTTTGGCTTAATTAGCATTTTTTTCATTCATATATTTTAACGCTCGGTGCCTCGCCTCCGATTTTTTGCGCGCATTATATATAAAAAATAACATTGTTCGCAAGGCTGGGACGTGGATGTTCTCATATATATAATTCTTCTTTGGGTTTGACTTAATTAGCATTTTTTCCATTCATTTATTTTAACGTTTGGTGGCGCGTCTCCGATTTCGTGCACGCTTTATATACAAAAATAACTCTTTCATCACAAGGCTGGGACATGGATTTTCTCATACATATAATTCTTCTCTGGGCTTGACTTAATTAGCATTGTTTCTATTCATTCATTTTCCCGCTCGATGGCGCGTCTCGACTTTTTACGCGCGTTACATACAAAAAAAATCTTTGTTCGCTCGGCGCCGGTCATCTCCCCGCATCACCTCGCAGACTTAACACCTCGCCAGCGTCTTTACGAGCGCCAGCTAGCGGGAATAAGTACATTTACATATTTATTGAACACCAATTTTGTCTGTGTTCGCTCCTTGCTTCTGCCTCGGCGTCCGCAGTGAGTAACAATTTCCCTCCCGTTGGCGGTGCATCTGTTGAGCATTACGTCAGCTTGGCTTCTCATTAGCCGCGCTCCCTGTCCGGCCGGCTCCTCATCTCGCCCGTCGATCTCGCCGTCTGGAGATCAGCCCATCAGATCGACTCGTTATCAGATGCGCTGCGCGTCAGATCCCCATCACGGCGCCCCGAAATAATGCACAGCGATATTCTGGACCTTCGTTCTATTTTCCTTCATCTTTTTTTTTTCACTTGCCCGTCGCCCCTTCCTCCCTCACGTGATCTATTGTCCCTAATCACCACCGACTTGTACAATCTCGAGATCTCAACGCTGTCTTCTTTTTCTCCCTCCATCTCTTTGTATCTCCTCCTCCTCCTCCTCCTCCTTCTGGAATCAATCGATCAACACCCCGAAAGCCACAATACCGGATTCTAATCAGCTAATATTATTATAGCGTTTGCCTCTCGATCCCTTACATTATCGATCATCCTCTTGAAGCTGTGAAGGTGTAGCGGTAACGCGGTGCCATCGTGACCTCGACAGAAGGGAAGCTTGTGGTTGGCGGAGGTTTGTTTAGGGGCTTTGTCTATGTGGGATTATGGGACGGTGGGTCAGGTAGCTTTGATTAGGATGCAGGTGATAGGAGATGCTGGGAAGGGCATGGGAGAGGTATGTAGTTGTGTGTGTGTGTGTGTGTGTGTGTGTGTGTGTGTGTGTGTGTGTGTGTGTGTGTGTGTGTGTGTGTGTGTGTGCGTGTCTGTCTTTCTGTATTGGAATGAGGTAGGTATGCATGTGTATGTGTGTTCCCTGTGCGCGTGTGTGTGTGCGTGACTGCCTCTCTGTACTGGAATGGGATAGGTATGCATGTGTGTGTTTGCTGTGTGTGTTTGTGTGTGTGTGTCTGTCTGTCTACTTGTCTCAGTCTGTCTTTCTTTCTACCTTTCAAAACTTCGTATCTCTCTGTATGTCTGTCTTTCTTTCTATCTTTCATTACTTCGTCTCTTAATGTGTCTGTCTCTCTTTACGCCTTTCTGTCTTTGCCTGTTATTTCTACCGTCAATGTTTTCTCTCCTACTCATAACATGCAATTTCCCACATCCCCGATTCACTCATGTTTCTTATCTCACACTTAATTACACGTAAATCATCCTTTCAACCTCCCTTTCCATATAATTCCTCCCTATCTCCTTACCCATATCTCCCTTCTCCTTCCTTTCCATCCCCATCACAGTCTCTATTCCAATACTCTCCATCCCCGTCACGCTCCTTCCATCCATCCTTGACTCTCTATTAGATTCTCTCGTTCCAAAACCAATAAGTGATCCATCATTAATATCTTCAATCTCTTACCCTCTCAGATAACCCTAATAGGACTTCACAAACATCCTATACACATACATCCTCTTTAATCCTCTGTTACAAAACCAATACGTGATCCGTCATTGATATCTCTAATCTTTCACCCTCATAGATACTCCTTTAAATTAATAAGAATATACTAAACATACTCTTATACGGCTCCCATTACCCTGCCCTCTCCTCCCTTCTTCTTATTCTCATCCTGCTTACCTTTTGATCACTCTATGTTGTTATTATGAATACCTCTAATATGGTCTTCTGCTCAGATCTTTTCCCTTCGTCCCCCCTAACGTAACCTAACCTAACCATATACGACTCACATGCCAGCTACTTACCTTCGCATCCTTCCATATCTTGTTATTATGAATACCTCTAATATATGGTCTTTAGTGCAGATCTTTCCCTTCGTCCCAGCCTAACGTAACCTAACCTAACCTGCCCACCCATAAGAGTTGATAAGGTGATAGGCAGTTCATACCTCTCCTTTGGCCTGCTAACTATTATGTATGTCTTTAATTTGGCCCTCAAGCTCAGATCTTTCCCTTCGTCCCATCTAACCTAACCTAACCTGGCCACCCACAGGAGTTTGACGAGGTGATAGGCACTTCATACCTATCCCCGGGTCTGATAATCTGTGTTTTGTATTCTGAATCAATAAGGGTGTGATCACTTTTAAGATAGCTGTTGCCTTTGTGTGTGGTGGTGTGTGGTTACTGTGTGTGTGTGTGTGTGTTGGTGTGTGTGTGTGGGGGGGGGGGGGTAATGCGTGTGTGTGTGTGTGTGTGTGTGTGTGTGTGTGTGTGTGTGTGTTTCCTCTTCACCTGTTATCACCACCTTATCATGGTTCCAGGTGTTTGCCAGGTAATGAGGTGAAAACACAATGATCGCTGCGGTTAACATTCATATTTACAACTTTCCCTTTCCCAGAGGCAGCCAGCCGCTTAAGGGGGTACGTTAGGTTGGTCTTCCCTGGTGAATAAATGTGTGTACGTGTGTGTGTTGGGGGGGGGGGGGGGGGATTCATGAAGGTGTGTCTGGGTTATCATCATCATCGTCATCATTTTCGTTATTATTATAATTTTCATCATTGTCAGCTTTTTTTTTTTAGTATCATCATCTACAGTTTCTTTTTCTCCTTATTTTAATGCTAAGTTATTGTATTTATTCTTTTGTTGCAAGTTAAATATGTCAACTTAATGATTTTTTTCTTTTATCTCTAGCTTTACGCTCTTATGTTCTTATGTCTATCTATTTATCTTTCTATCTCTATCTACCAATCTATTTATCCATCTCCTTCTTCCGTATTATAAACCAGGATCAAACCTCGCAGTCTTCGCTCTCTTAGTTAATCAATTTCGTAAACACATTCACAAACCCAACAAAGAGAACAACATATGAAGAATAACATTCAACATACTCGCAACGGCCTTTTTGTGTTTCCTTTTTTTCTTTGCCCTAACTTTGAATGTCTTTTGTCTTCTTTTTCTTCTACATTTTCTCCTTGTGTATGTCTTTTTCTCTTCGACCTAACATTGTCATTTTTTTCTTCTCGTCCTAAATTCCAACCTCTGAAGGGCTTGAAGGCTTGACACTACATTCTCTGTTCTCTCCCTCCTTCTCGTCTCCCTCTCTCTCTTTACTAGGAGCAGAAAAAGGCATGCATTCATCATTAACCTTGATTGTTATTTTCCTCGTGCTGAATGTCAATGAAGCTGCTGCCTAACACACCTCTCGTACAGTTTTACGAGGAGAAAAAACAACGATCTCCCAAAAATGTTTCTGGTTGTTGTTTTCCATGGTTCAGTATTGCGATTTTTTTTCTTTTTCTATTCAGCCAAAGAAAAGGGATGTTTGGTTGTAGTTTCTTATGGTTGAGTATTTTAGTTTTCCTCTCCTGTTCAGCCAAAGAACTATGGATGTCTGGTTGCGGTTTTCCATGATTCAGTATTTTACTTTTTCTTCTTTTGCCGTTCAACCAAAGAAGAAGTATGTCTGGTTGTAGTTTCCTATGGTTGAGTATTGTATGTAGGTTTTTTTTTTCCTTTACTGTTCAACCAAAGAAAAAATATATCTGGTTGCAGTTTTCCATGATTCAATATTTTACTTTTTCTTCTTTTTCTTACTCAACCAAATAAAAAATATATCCGGTTGCAGTTTCCCATGATTCAGTATTTTACTTTTTTTCGTTTGCTGTTCAGACTCGGCTAAACCTCGCCGTAACAAGGCACTGGTAACCTCTAGAATACATCCTTCCTTCGTCTCCTCCTGCCTTCGATTAAAACTCATTCAAGGGGAGAGTATCAGGCCGAAATTGACCTGACCTCTTTTGGCCTCTCGTTCAGTTTTCTTTTGTTTGAACTTTGTTTTTGCCCTTGAGCTGCCTCCCTTTCCATAAAAGAAGACAAATTTATGCAGAACAGAATTGATGTGTACGAGAAAACTGGTGGAGAGAAGGGGCCAGAGGCAGCTACGAAGGAGGAGGCAGAGGATCGTGCAGCGGCCACGTCCCTAATCCCTAAACTGCTTCTCTCGCCATAAGATAAATTTGTACAGAACAGAATCGAGGTGTCGAGAAAACCTCTATATTTGCAGTTTCGCATAATTCACTCCTCTAATTTCCCTTTATTCTTTGTCTTTGCCCTTGAGCTGCCCTTTATTCTTTGTCTTTGCCCTTGAGCTGCCTCCCTTGCCATAAAAGAGGCGTCTATATTTGCAGTTTCGCATAATTCACTCCTCTAATTTCCCTTTATTCCTTCAAATTCGAGAGGACGCTTTGCACAAACTCTCCATTACCCAAACTAAGGAGACTAAGTAAGTTGTTATCGATACTACACACGGATGTTGCAGTTTGTTTTATTAGTTGAAATTTTCCTCCAGTGCTTTGAATCTTTAAAAAGCGGAGGTTTGACCCACTCCTCCCTTTGTATGTAAAAACAGTAAGAACTCTATCGATTAGCAATTTTCTTATTAGTTTGAATTTTCTGCCATTGTCGTGAATTTATAAGGGATATTTTCACACGATCGTCCCTTAGTAAGTAACAATAATATTAGCTTCATCGATTAGCAATTTTCTTATTATATGAAATTTTCTGCCATTGATGTGACCTCATAAGCGGTGGTTTCACATGATCGTCCCTTGCTACGTACATAATGCTTCATCGATTAGCAATTTTCTTATTATATGAAATTTTCTGCTTTGAACCTTTAAAAAGCGATGGTTTCACACGATCCTCCCTCGCTAAGTGTAGTAATGCTAGCTTCAGTAATCGAGACTCATTTCCCACCTGTAGTCCTCATTATACCTGTCTCATACCTGTCCTGTTTCTGCATAAGGGCGCACCTCTCTCCTGGTCAGGTATCAATACTTTCTTTTATATGAGCAGAGATTAGCGGATCTTCTCCCCTCCTCCCCCCCTTTATCTTTGCCCTTGAGGTGCTTCCTTTTAAAATCTGAGTCTTGCCGAGGTTTTTGAGTCGATTTTATCTCTATTTATTAAACTATACAGGATACACGGACATGCACTTACCAGGAGAAGACTCTAACGTAAAAACTTTCATCTGTATATAAACACACACACACACACACACACACACACACACACACACACACACACACACACACACACACACACACACACACACACACACACACACACACACACACACACACACACACACACACACACACACACACACACACACACACACACACACACACACACACACACACACACACACACACACACACACACACACACACACACACACACACACACACACATGGCCAAATCGAAGCTTCAAGTTATTTGTCATATAAGTCCTCCGTTAACCCTAGAACTGTAACGCTTAATTTGACTAACACAGAGAGTAACGTGGGTGTGGCCGGACCCACTGAAGAAAATATTGAAAAAAAATACAACAATCATATTTCTTGACCTCCAAAGCTACAAATCTCTAAAAATAGACATTTCTGCATACAATCACAGTAGCTCTGAGTGTCAAATGGCTTCAACCGGAACCACAACTTGCATACAGCTACCACTTTGGAAAAAGAGCTCGAATATCAAAAAGTAAAGACAGCTTGGGTCCGCCCGGACCCAGCGTTACAGTTCTATGGTTAAAAAAGGACGAAAAACTAATGATAATGTATTTTTGAGCAGTGGGAATTATTAAGACCAGAAATTAATGAGGAAAATTGCATATGAAGGTTAAAATTATATGAAGTTCGGTTTTTATGTAGCGTACTCAGTTTCAGAGCTTAAAAAATAACTAAAAACCAATGATAATATATTTTTGAGCAGTGGGAATTATTAGAAGCAGAAATCAATAAGTAAAATGGCATATGAAGGTAGAAATATTATTATTATATTGAAACATTAATGAGAGAGTGAAAAATAACTTATACACAAACAAACAAAGATACGAACGCACAAACAGAGGAAGAAATCGCCACAAACACACTCAGACAACCAGACACACACACACACACACACACACACACACACACACACACACACACACACACACACACACACACACACACACACACACACAAACATACCGACACACAGACACATGCCAACAAATGGAAAACAAAACAAAAAAATCACACATATAAACACCCGGAAAGTTATATAAGTAACCATAAAATAACGGAAAAAACCGGCCGTGGACGCTATAATGTGACCTGACCGCAAGGTGTGTAGAGGTCAGGTGAGGTGGCGGGGCTCGAATACTTAATTGGCACGCGGCGACAGGTGTGCGAAGGGGCAGGTGTCTCGGAGGGGGGGTACGTGGGGAGGGGGGAGGGGGAGGTGACCGTGCCTTATTAGTCGAGGTTATGGAAGGTGAGGCGTGTGTGGTTGAGGTGATAAATGATGTACACACACACACACACACACACACACACACACACACACACACACACACACACACACACACACACACACACACACACACACACACACACACACACAGACACACACACACACAGAGAGAGAGAGAGAGAGAGAGAGAGATACAAGAGGACATTGGGAAAGGCCTCTATCCTGCAGCGACGAAGATGAGGAAGATAATAAAGTCTGGGTGTTGAAATAGGCATCACCGGTTGAAGTCCTTGCCATGATTGAGTTCGTAATAGCTCTTAATAACCTCGGTAGCAGCGGCGGCGGCGGTGTTGATACAGGCGGCAAGGGTTGTGGTCGCTGCGGTTAGGACATTCTCGGCGTCAGGGGAGTGGGCCTGGCTTCGGGGGACGGTAACAGTGTCACTCAGCCATGTAATACACTTGATCACCGCCCGCCTTGTCTTTCCCATCACGCGCTGCCCGGCCGCTCGTTAAGGTCGTCGCTAACCACGAGGCTGCGACACCGTAACGAGGTAATGCTTGGTCATGGGCGAGGGGAGACAGGGGAGAGAGAGGGAGGAAGGAAGAGGTGTGTGTGTGTGTGTGTGTGTGTGTGTGTGTGTGTGTGTGTGTGTGTGTCACTGTTGGGCCATGAGGAGAAGGAGGATGAAGAAGAAAAAGGAGGTGGTGAAGATGAAGGTGAAGAAGAAGATGAAAGAGGAGGAGGAGAAGTACGAGCAGAAAGATAAGGAGATGGAGGAGATGGAGCAGAAGGAGGAGAAGGAAACTGAAGACGTAGTGGAGGAGGATGAAGGAGGAGGAGGAGGAGGTGGAGGAGGAGGAGGTGCCGATGACGATGACGGTATTAGAAGCAGGACGGAGGCGGATTTTTGATGATGATGATGATATTAAAAGGAGAGAAAAAATGGAGGGGGGGGGAGGAGGAGGAGGAGGAGGAGAGGAAAGGCAAAAAAAAAAAAAAGAAGGGGGGAGGGGTTAATAAGCATGATTTCAAGGCCATGAGTCTACTAACATGTCCTCCTCCTCCTCCTCTTCCTCCTCCTCCTCCTCCTCTTCTTCTTCTCCTCTTGTTTATAAAGTCCCCCAGGGTATAGACTTGCCCTTGTACTTAAGAATACTTTGATAAGACATGATTGAGACCTGTTGTTTTACTGTTTATCTCTATCTATCTATCTTTCTATCTTACTCTGTCTCTCTTTTACAGGTTTCGTATTTTCCTCTTCATTATTTTCTTTATTCTAATTTATCCATCTTCCTCTCATCTCTGTCTGTCTATATCTATCTATCTCTCACTCTCCTTATCTCTGTTACAGGCCTCGTGTCTTATTATTCCTCTTTATTATATCTCTCTCTCTCTCTCTCTCTCTCTCTCTCTCTCTCTCTCTCTCTCTCTCTCTCTCTCTCTCTCTCTCTTTTTTTTCCTCCTCCGCCAGACTGCTTGCAGTCCACGAATTACACTCAATAAAAATCAATTTCCTAATCTTTTAGTGTACATTAACTTCAATAAAATAACCTAACATGGTGTGGCCTACTTCTGCGTGTTGTCTTTTTTTTTTTCCAGCTTAGTTTTCCCCGTATTTGCCCCCTAAACCTCCGTGCTAGCTTGTCAAGGGAGAGTTAAGCTTCATGTTCGTCCTTCTAAGCATCCGTGTGAAGTTTCCACAGTTTGCCTTATAAGGACATGGGGTACGTGTCTTCCTGTCTTGTTAGTGTTTTTTCCCTCATTGAAGCGTCCGTCTCCTCCATGTTTATCCTCTTAACCTTCATATATACACTCCTGGGCATCTTCAGTTTCCTTCAATTAATGTGGGCTTCGCCTTCCTCTCTTCGCGTGTATTCCTTTTATTTTCCCTCATTGAAGCGTCCGTCCCCTCCATGTTTATCCTCTTAACCTTCTTATTTTCACTCTTGAGCATCTTCAGTTTCCCTCAATTAATATGATGTGAGTTTCGCCTTCCTCTCTTCGCGTGTATTCAGTTTATTTCCACTCATGAAGCGTCTTTGCCCTCCATTATATTCTCTTAACTTCATATTTACACTCTTCAGCATCTTCAGGGTCTTCAATTAATCTGATGGGGGTGGTTTCGCCTTTATCTATACTCGTCTTTCAAGTTTGTTTTCCCTCGTGAAGCGTCTGGGCTCGCTACTAATCATTGCTCATTTATCCTCGCCTGCTTAGTTGCGGCTCCTTTGCTTCGTCCAACACTCGGTCAGACCTGTGATAAGAGATGATTGAGGAAACACTAGGCCAAACACAGATGGAAGCTTGCACACACTAACTTATCCTTGGTCATTGATGTTCGCCTTACACTCGGTCTAACCTGTGATGAAGAATGATAGAAGCAGTACAAGAGACAGAGAGAGGCTTGCGCAGACACACTCGTTCTTTATCCTCACACACTGGCTTTTACTTAACGTTGCATCTCGGCTTAACTCCATTGCCTCTTACACGCCGCACCCCAAACCATCATGTCCTTGCCTTCCCCTCTCTCCTCCTCCTCCTTCTCCTTCGTCTAATATGTTTTGGCTTCTTCATGGACCAGAAAATCACACGTGTTTGTCTCCATTTCTCCGATTCACTACCTCGCCCCCAACCATCATGTCCTTACCTTCCCTTCTCTCCTCCTCCTCCTTCTTCTTCGCCTGATATGCTTTGGCTTCTTCATGGACTAGAAAATCACATGTGTTTGTCTCCATTTCTCCGATTCACTGCCTCGCCCCCAACCATCATGTCCTTACCTTCCCCTCTCTCCTCCTCCTCCTTCTTCTTCGCCTGATATGCTTTGGGTTCTTCATGGACAGGAAAATCATACGTGTTTGTTTCCATTTCCCAGAGTCACTGCCTCGCCCCCAACCATGATTATAGGAAGAAAAAGACACACACAGAGAGAGAGGGTTGAAAACAATGATTCCTTGGGTCAAAGTTGTAATCAGATTCTCGTATATTAAATTTTTGACAAGGGAGCGTTGAGAGAGAGAGAGAGAGAGAGAGAGAGAGAGAGAGAGAGAGAGGTTGTCTATTAATTCCTATAGTGATCTGTATTCGCTGTATGAACGTAAATACCTGTCGAAGGGAACGTCAGATGAGGTGAGGTGTGTGTGTGTGTGTGTGTGTGTGTGTGTGTGTGTGTGTGTGTGTGTGTGCGTGTGCAAGTTCAGGTTAACAAACAAGACATTCAGTGGTGGTTCCCAAAAAACAAAATCACTCCTTCGTTTTTTCCTCAATATTTTTTCCGAGGAGGCGACGAAGGAGCGAACGAAATATGCGACCAACCAGGTGAAACACTTTACCTGAACGTCTGGTTAGTGGTGGGAATTCTCGGCTTAAGTGGACGATCAGGCGGGGAGGAACCAAGTGGCGTCCTATGTTTAAACACTTCATTGCCCAAGCTCACACATATTTGACACGGCTTTCGTAGGAGCTCGGGGCATTTTTAAGGGTAGTTTTATGACCCTGGTGGTAGTGTGACCCTTCCTCTGTATGGTGAGCCTAAAACCCCTCTCATTAGAACCGATTGATCTCCTTTTCGGCCTTTGGAAATAGTGGATGTGAAATTTGGAAGCGCCCAAGAACACCGAAGTCAAGTGTTATATCAGAGCCTCATTAGGTATTTAGAGGTTCAAGGGAAAAGAAAATAGTGTTGATTATAATGTTGAAGAGTTGAGTCGCAATAAGCTGGTGACCTCCTGACCTTACCTCCCAGCCCCCCTCCCCCTCCTCCCCTCTTGATTCCCTCCTTTCCCTCCCCTCTCTCTCTCCACTACCTCTGACCACACCTAGTTGTTTGTTGCTCCTCCTCCTCCTCTCCTCCTCCTTTCCATCACCCCCACCCCTCCCTCTCTTCCCCATTCCTTCACTCCCCTTCAACCACCTTCAGAGTGCAGCGGCGGTGCATCCTCAAGGCGCCTGTGTTGTGCTGTAGTGTTCCGAGAGACGGTCCGCTTGAGCTCCCATTCTGGCGCACTCCATAAATCTTAGCTTCAGGTCTCCCCGCATTGGTTCACCCCGCCCTGCCCCGCCCCGCCCCGCCCCACCCCCCGGCATATTGTAATTTATGGGCTACTACACACCCGGACTCTCCTCTCCTCCTCCTTTTCGCCTCCTCCTGTTCAATATTGCCTCCGCCATTATGACTACCAGTACCTCCACCGCCGCCACCACCACCGTCACCACATCCACCACCGCGGTTCCCATTAACACCATCATTACTACCAGCACCACCTCCATTACTCTCCTCCTCCTCCTCCTCTTCCTCCTCCTCTGGCTCCCCTTTACCCTCCCCCTACTCCTCCTCCTTCCTCTGCTTCTTCGGTACATTATTCCATCCACCTCCTCCTCCACCACCACCACCACCACTACGACTATGCCCTCTAACGCTGCTATTTCTTCCACCTCCTCCACCACTACTACTAACACCACCATCACCACCACTAACATCACCACTACTACTGTTTTTCTCCTCTTCGTTATCACCACCACCACCACCACCAACAACAACAACAACAACAACAAGAACAACAACATTCAGATATATACATGATTTAAAATTTGTAACTCGTAAAGAAGAAGTATCCATCTCTATTTTCATTTTCATTTTCAAAACAACTCACAGATCAATTTATTTTCCATTATATATATCCTTCACAAAAAAACACTCATTAGCCGCTATCCCCTCACGCCTGTTTGTCATTAATATTATCAAAAACCTCTCACACATCTGTTTTCCTTTTGTATTACTTCCATACCTACTCACAGATCAAATATATTTCTTTTCCATTTATCTTCACTACCTCAAAAACCCTCATTAACTGCTATCCTCTCACACGTGTTCGGCGGTAATGTTATCAAAAACCTCTCACACATCTGTTTTCCTTTTGTATTACTTCCATACCTACTCACAGATCAAATATATTTCTTTTCCATTTATCTTCACTACCTCAAAAACCCTCATTAACTGCTATCCTCTCACACGTGTTCGGCGGTTATGTTATCAAAACTTCTCACACATTATTTTCCATTTTATTTTCAGCGGTATTTTCTACTCACTTATCTTCACAGTTGACCACCTCATGATCCCTGGCTTCAATAACCCTCATTAGCCGGCTCGCCTTTCCTATGCCTCACGACTCACTTCCTATTCAGCGTAAAAATGCATCAGAAACTACCACCTCCACGCATCACGGTTAAGTTCTGCCACGATCCTCTGCCATGATCCTTTTTCAGCGGCGTCTCGTAATGCGTAAAAAGATACCACTTCTTGCGTCGCTACACTATTTTAACACCCACGCTTAAGTTTTGCCACGATTTCTACTAAACAACGCAAAACACATTCCCCCTCGCGGCGTAATCAGCGGGTATACGTTGCCGGTAAAGCGTAGCGTAATGGATCAGGCGTTTCTGGTGTGGCACATCCCAGACTACCTACACTTATCCTGCGAAGACGAATATCCTGCCGCGCTTAATTAATATTCACGAGGGAGGGAGTTCGGAAGGACGGGAGGAAGGAGTGGGAGGAGTGGAGGGTGGAGGTGTCTTTGGTGGGCGGCATTTCAAAAGACAGCTAGGAATCATTATTTTTTTTTAGGAAGTGCGTGCGTTTTTTTTTTTTTTTCTCATTGCAGATTTTCCTTCCTCTTCTTCCTCCCTCCCTTCCTCTTTCTCTCTCCCAGCTTTGATTTTTTTTTTTCATGGCGTGCGTGTGTCTATGTTTTTCCTTTTCTCTCTCTTTCATAGCAGATTTTCCTTTCCTTCCTCCCCCTCCTTCCCTTCCTTTCTCTCTCTCACAGTAGGTTCACCCCTCCTCCAACTTCCCTTCCTTTCTCTCTCTCTCTCTTTTATAGCAGATTCTCATTCCCCGTTTCCCTTCCCTCTTGTTTTTATGACGGAGAATGTGTCGGTGTGAGAGGAGATTATATAGACAGTGATTTGAGTTCATAAGTTCTTAAGTGGTTATAATGCCTCCCCAGTAGTCCCCCAGGGTCGCACAACCTCCCTATCACAACCTCACTACCCACCACAACCCCCCAGCGTACACTCACTCCCCTACAACCCCAAAACCATCACTCCCACCATCACCTCAACCACCACACACACGAAAGCCTCTCCAAGCACCCAACGAGGACCCGCAGTGGCTAGCCTGTCAAGTCGCCTCTCGTCAGCAGGCCACAACAGTTACTTGGGTCCAGAGCCTCCCCCCCACGCCCCTCTCACTCTCCTCCGACGGCCGCGAAGACACAAACTCCGAGCAGGAAACTGGACGGTGAAAAAGTGTGATCCGGTTCATGGAGAGAATTCAAGACGTGGCTGTTACTCGAGCTCCAGGGTGGGAGTAACCTGCCTCCTGCGTGTTCTCGTGAGTCGTGTCTCCTTACGGCGGCTTTATTCATTGATTTCTGCAACTTCTTTGATCTTCTTCCTGTACCTTCTTCCCTAGAGGTGTCAGAAGGCTATTGTATTATATATCTATATACCTACCTCTCCTGGCCTTCAATTTCAATCTTCCATTCCCCTTACTTGTCTTTCTACACACTCTTCTCTCTGTCGCTCATGTTTTCCTCCTCCTCCTCCTCCTCCTCCTCCTCTTCCTCTTGCTCCACCTCTATTTATCTTCCCTTCCACCTACCTTCTTTCCTATGAGTTTCAGAGGCTATGTTTCTATCCACCTCTCCCTTTCTCTGTGACGGAAGTAAAATATGAATAGGTTGGCGTTAGTTCACAATGTCTCGCTTACTCCAACCAAGCCTCGTGTGGGTGTGGATGGCGGCGAAGGTGGTTCCCAGGACACTGACACCCAGATACACGATTCATAGGACCAATTTCTTAAACACATCGGCGCCCAAGTAAACATAGGCTTTCATAGGAGTTGAGGGCATTACTATGGGGAGTAGTTTTATGACCCTGGTGGTGGTTTGACGAAGCCTCTGTACCGTGAACGTGAAAAGACCGTCATAAGATCGCGTTTAATCTCCTTTTTGTACTTTAGAAATTATTGATGCGAAAGCTGAAAATGTCTAAGAATTCCATACTCACGCCGAGAAAGACAGATAGACAGATAGAAAACGAGCCTGATGAGGAAGTAAGCATAGAAGACAGACAGACAAATAGATAACCAGGCTGAATGGGAGACAGGCATACTGGCAGACACTCGCACACACAAAAGAGAGAAACAAAAAGACAGACAGACAGGCAAGGAGACAGACTATAAACCAAGTAGGAAGTCCCCCAAGCAGGCAGGCTGGCAGGCAGGCAAGTAGGCAAGTTAACAAGCAGATTAGCAAGTAAGTAAAATCTCGTTTGTATCATCAGAATGAGCCTTAAGTCAGGAGATAAGGCGGTGCGGAACAGACCTTCATCATGTACAGTTTAGGAGTCATTCCGAGCTGGCAGAATCACCGGCGATGCGTGCGGCGGATTAGATAAGCTTCACGCTAGGCAAATAATGCAAATTGGAAGTACTGACCATTAAACACTGTGAGCGAGGCATTAAGAGCTAAATAACAGCGTGGAGTTTTGGGTCGTGAGAGGTATTCCGGATTTGAGTCGTGATTTCCTAAACTAGATTCCGTCAGAGTGAATTTCACGCATGGGAGATACAACGATGCCAAAGTACGGATTCTCAACTACTTTTACTAAGACCTTGAGAGCAAACTATCCTGTGCTTGTTGATTAGGCAAAGAAAAGAACGATTTGAGTCACGTTTTCCTGCCCTCCTTGTCTTCTTTCTTGTCTATGAACCTCAATGCCCCGTCTTCATCTCTTTCTCCTCTGTCCAGCTCTCCGTTCCTGTCTGTGCCTCCTCGAACTCGTCTCCATCCACCTCCAGTTCTCGTCTACGCCTCCGCCTTCAGCCCAATAGCATAGTCACGTTTTCCTGCCCTCCTTGTCCCCTTCCTTGTCTATGAACCTCACTGTCCTATCTTCATCTCTTTCTCCTCTGCCCACCTCTCCGTTTTTGTCTATGCCTCCTCGAACTCGTCTCCATCCAGCTCTAGTTCCTTCCTATGCCTCTCCCTCAGCCCTATAGCATACTCGAGGCAGCCCAGGCCTTGTCATGCTTCTGCCGTTCTCTGTCCACCTCTCCGTTCCTTCCTATACCTTTTCGAACTCGCCCTCTCGCCCACGCCTCCTCAAACTCGTTCCCCGTCCAGCTACCAACCCCACCTTCAGCCCGGTAGCATAGAGGACGGTCAGTTAGTGCAGTCGTGTTTGCATTCCCAGTCAAGCTTACGGTGTTTTTAGTGCGGGTAATGAGCTGCCGGCGTGGGAATCACCCAAACACACCCACGGCCGTGACCACAAACGTCTAGAGGGAGAACCACCGAACGCTTTCACACACACACACACACACACACACACACACACACACACACGCAAAGACACCCCGAAACTCCCCCTCAAACACACACACAAACTCACACAACCCGTCCACTTCCTCTCCCTCCCTTCCCATCATATAGCATTGGTTCATGGTTACCCTCCTCGCCTCCTCAGTCAAGAGACCCATCGTTTGAACCCCAGGCCATGGGGAAGCAAAGTCGGTGAATACTTCCTTCTTTTGCGAGGTAGTGGTGGTGGTGGTGGTTGGCGTTAGCATAGAAGAGAGTAGTTGAGTTTTGACCTCCGCTTCCGGCGTGAAGTAAAACACACAGGGTAGTAGATTAAAGAACATGAAAGCAATAGATTTGAACACATAAACACCAGCAGAAGCGAGATTACTTCACACTAAAAATCCAGCAAAAAGAAGAGCGTGAAAGAGACAGATAGATAGGTAGATAGAGACAGAGACAGACATAAAGAAACAAAGATAGGTAGACAGAGTTAAAAAAGGAGATAGAGACAGAAACAGACATAAAAGTGGAGTAGCAATCCCCCAGTACATTCAAAAGCTCTTAAACAAGAAAGACAGGCAGACAGAGAGAAACAGAGAGACAGAGACAAAGATTTATGCGAAGTGAGACAGAGACAGCATATTTAAAAGCCCAGAAGGGAGAGAGAGAGACAGACAGAGAGAGAGAAACACAGAGAGACACAGACATACGCAAAATGGTACGCTCTTGTATGTTGATTACGCTTCAGGTAACTTCATTCTCGTCCAGTTACAAGATAGAGAAAGAGACAGACACAGAGAGACAGAGACATACGCAAAGTGGTACTCTCTTGTATATTGATTAAGCTTCAGGTAACTTCATTCTCGTCCAGTTACAAGATAGAGAAGAAGACAATCACAGAGAGACAGAGACATAGGCGAAGTGGTACTCTCTCTCGTATCTTGGTTAAGCTTCAGGTAACTTCATTCTCGTCCGGGTAAACATAGCGTGACAACCCACAGTACATCGCCCTGGAACATTACATTCGGTCGTAAGAGGCGCGCGGTTTTCCAGGCAGGGGGTCCCGACGCCTCACACCTTCCCTCCCGCTTCGAAATAAAGTCAGCTCTCGCAACCTTCGCTGACAGAGTGCTCTTGTCCGCTCTAACACCTGGCCGAAACGAACATTATGGGAGGTGATTCGTAATGAGTTGTGGACCGCTTGCACGCACATACTCACACACACACACACACACACACACACACACACACACACACACACACACACACACACACACACACACACACACACACGTTCACATATACATATATACATACATACAGAGAGAGATAGAGAGAGAGATAGAGAGACAAAGAGACAGAAAGAGAGAGAGAGAGAGAGAGAGAGAGAGAAGCACAATAATTGACCACCAAGTATAGTTTCTCCCTTCTCCTCTACCTCCTCCTCCTCCTCCTCCTCCACCTCCTCCTTCCGTGATATTAATGCGGAAGATTACTTTACTATTGATCGATCAAATAGAACAAGAAGAAATCACATTTTGAAGATAAGTGGTAAAAGATTATCGTCGCACGAAGCTAAACACTTCTTCTTCAATCGAGTGTTAATGTTTGGAACTCTCTACCCTGTGATGTCGTTGATAGTACAACAGTTACGGCCTTCAAGAATGGATTAGACAAGTATTTTGAATCCAACCAGCAACTAAGATATTACTCATTGTCGTAATAACGTTAAGTTCTTTCGAATACTGGTGTCCTTGTCCGTTTTTATCGCCCGGTTAGTGGTAGCAGTAATGGTAGTTCTTTCCTCTTTCCTACATAAATTCCATGCAGTTTTTCCATGCTGCATGATTCTTTTTCCTTTCCTGCCAGCTTTGGCTGGAGGAGCCTTCGCCTTTGCTGTCCTTCATCTTACACCTTTGATTAGATAGTTAGTGTAGCTTGTCACAAACAGCCTCGTAAGGACCAGCAGGTCTGCTGTTGTTTGTTCTTCCTTTGTGTTTCTTTGTGTTCCTCCTCCTCCTCCTCCTCCTCCTCCTCCTCCTCCTCCTCCATTTATGTGTTTTTATTTATATCTTTTTTTTCCTCTTACTTCTCGTGTGAGGTGAGTAAGAGGTGTTTACTCTGCAATCTTGTGGTTCCTCTTCCTCTCGTTCTTTGGGGAACTCGTATCCATCTTGCATTTTGATTTCTTTCTCTTTTTTTTTTCTAAACGTTTCTTTCCTTTTATATTTATTTCTTTTTACGTTTTTCTTTCTTTTATTTTTTTCAGTCTTATTTTTTTACATTTCTCATCTTTCTTTTTTTGTCTTCTCTCTCTTTCCTTTACATTTTGCTTTCTTTTACATTCATTTTACATTCATTTGTTTTTCTTTTACTCCATTCTGTTCGGAGATTATTATTCATATTGTCTAACTTCACCTCTCCACCAAGATATCTCTGCCTCTGTCTGTCACAACATCACAACATCTAATGACTTCACCGTTGATAAGGCTGCAGAACAAAGGCCTTCCCCACTCCTCCTTACCACTCGCTGTCTGGTGTTAGTGTAGAGCAGAGGCCTTCCCCGCTGCTCTTTACCTCTCGCTGTCTGGTGTTAGTGTAGAGCAGAGGCCTTCCCCACTGCTCTTTACCTCTCGCTGTCTCGTGTTAGTGTAGAGCAGAGGCCTTCCCCACTGCTCTTTAACTAGCGATGTCTGGTGTTAGTGTACTCCATCCTGCTCCGGAAAACTATATATAACTTCATTTCTCCACGTAGTAATCTTATCTGTACTCACATCATCATTTCAGTACATCACAACAGAGGTAATAACATTTATCTTGGTATTCCGAGCTTACAGAGTCTTCAAGCGAGTGTCTTTCCTCTTTCATTCTTATTTTCATTAATTTCCCGAGGTTTTCTTCCGCCTTTATTGTTATTTCCGCTACGCTCCCTTGCCACTCTTTAATGCAGTCTAAGTGTTATTTTTAGAGGTGTTTCTTGTTTTTATGTGTATTCGTTCTCATGGAATGCCGTAGTCACGTGTATTTTTTTTATAGTAATGCTTGGTGTTAACATTTATTGCGTGGTGTGGTTCTCGCTGCGTCATGTTCCGGGCCCGAGGGTGAGGTGTGTGTTATGGTGCTGTTGCTAATCTACTGGTGATGGACGCGCCAACATATTCCCCCTGGTAGCGTTGACCTTAGATTCCGCACCCGACAATCTTCCTTTCGTCTCCCTTCGCTTCCTCGCCGTGACGCACCGACTCACTGCCAGCGCCTCGGCTCGGACGTACGCGGCTGAACAGTGTCGGTTACCTCATTCATTCGCCTTCCTAACACCGCGTCCGCGCCTCGCTCCCACATTTACCTTAAGTTTCCTGCGTTTACACATACTGATAAAAAAGAGTTAACTAGCCTCCGCATTGCCGATTACCATTCCTCCCAAATTGCAGACTGCTAACCATGATTCCCTCACTCCCTTCCTCCCTCCTCATGCAATTTTGCCCTTTCCTCTC
This sequence comes from Eriocheir sinensis, assembly GCF_024679095.1. Classification (NCBI taxonomy): domain Eukaryota; kingdom Metazoa; phylum Arthropoda; class Malacostraca; order Decapoda; family Varunidae; genus Eriocheir; species Eriocheir sinensis. The sequence continues at coordinate 778,990 of NC_066525.1, forward strand.
ATGTTCATATTTGGCCCTTGCTTATTTTCTATCGTGCTTGCTTATGTGTGTATAAATGTGTGGGGGTGGGGGGGGAGGGTCTTGTGTGTGTGTGTGTGTGTGTGTGTGTGTGTGTGTGTGTGTGTGTGTGTGTGTGTGTGTGTGTGAGAAAGTGTGTCTTGCGTACCAGTTCTCAATTCTTCATCGCCTACTCGTTCACAGCGGCCGATAAGACGTGTATTTCTGGCTTATCCTGTTTGTGTTTGCTTGTGTGTGCGTGTGCGGGTGTAGGAGGGGGTCTGGGTATACCAATTCTCCAATCCTCCTTTCCTCATCATTGCCAGCTAGTTTCCGTAAGGGGCGAGGGAAGGGCCGCGCTTAAGTGCAGCCGTTGTGCAGTAATTCCCTGCACTTAGTCAAGGGGGACGAGAGCTCGATATAAGCTATCTCGGCGCCGCTTGTACGACTTCTTCCATGTGCGAGACTCCACACCGCCTTATATGTCCCTCCGCGCTGAGAGATAAGGGCACAAGTTGCTGGGAACGCACAGTATCCGGGCCGCTTTAGGAAGACCGAGCGACCACATACAGGCAGATCAGAGGCTTAATAATGCTTGAGTCTTGATCCGTCGTGTCCAACATGTGCTTAACGCCGCGTCCGCCGCCCCCTGATAGACACACGGATGCTTGTCTACACGTTAAGCGAGGGAAGCGGAACGAGTAGGTTGAGTTAGGCGCCGAAGCGAGTCACCTAAGCGACTTACTTGGTGATGTTTGTATTGGGAGCGCTGATGAAGGTATTGTTGATGTCGTGTGAGTCCGGCTTGTAGAATTGACGAGTAGGAAAGATAAACAAAGAACGAAGCAGCAGACAAACACACACATACACACTTATTCTTTCTCCCTCTCTCTCCCCTATCTCTGTCTACCTACCTGTCTACTTCTTTCTCTCTCTATCAGTCTACCTCTCCATCTTTCCCAATCTTTATCTATCTCCCTGTCTTCTACTTTCTTCCCCTCTCTATCCATCAACCTCTCCACCTATCTACCTATTTGTCCATTCATCGGGTATACTCAACTCACCTAACCGTAAGTAAGTCCATCGGTAACCTAACAGTTTCCTGGACATCTCCGTATTATCGTCCGCGCCAGATGTTAATGTGTGTTATCCCGCATGACTTCCTTGCTCACCTCCCTCATTTTTTCCTTCCGTTACGTTCTTACCTGGCGATTACAATTTAGCGGAACGGTGTGTTTGTAGAGAAGGAGTGTAATACAAACATTCTCTTTGTTATGGGTCAGTGATTTTCTCTCCTTATGCATTGGGAAGACTAGAGGAAGGGAACTGAAAGGGAGAAGTTAAGGAAAAGTAAGAATATGATAGAGAGAGAGTAGGAAGAGAAGGAAAAGTAGGATTAGAGTAAGGGAAAGAGACAGAGGAAAGAGAAGGAAAAATAAGAAGAAAAAAGAGAAAAGGAGAGAGAGAGGGAGAGAGGCAGCTAGTGGAGGGTGACTCAGTATCTGTATGTGCGTGTGCTACAAGATCTTATTATGAATCTTGGGAGCGTGAGTCTGCACATTCCGCCTCTTATTGGTGTTTAAGGCGTAACGGGGAGCCGCCCGGCCTGACACGCAGCGCTGACACCCCTTCTGCTGGCCACTCTTGTCTCCTGTTCCTGGTCTGGTTAGGCAAAGAGATAACGTTAGTGCATGCAAGAATGACCCCGAGTGAGAGAGGTATCAGGTATTAAGTGTTCATCTATGTATCTGTTCACTGATCTCCGGGCGCTTTAGGCTCCTAATGGCATCGTGTTCCTGGACTGGTTAGGCAAAGAGAAAACGTCAGTGCATGTAAGAATGACCCCGAGCGAGAGAGGTATCAGGTATTAAGTGTTCATCTATGTATCTGTTCATTGATCTCCGGGCGCTTCAGGCTCCTAATGGCATCGTGTTCCTGGACTGGTTAGGCAAAGAGAGAGGGTCAGTGCATGTAAGAATGACCCCGAGAGAGAAAAAAATGGAGGTTTGAATGAGTAATTATATTTGTAAACGTCATTTCAATATCTATTTTCATCTATAGACTCACTCGTTTCTTCATCGGTCTCCTCCTTCCTTCTACATTCATATACCTCAACGGACAGGGGAGTAAGATGAAATAGCCTCTAGATTTTTTATGGTACAAGTTACTTTAGTGGACTTAACAGCTTGCTAAGTTATAGACACATAATACAGAGTCATTCAGGTTGCCTATATCAGTTAGTGTTTGATATTTAATGGGTAAAAGTTGATTCTATAAGGCTGACAGCGGACCGAGGTAGTAGAAGCGTGATGCACAAACTCGCTTGGCGCTAGAATGACATCGGCAGCTTTTCGAACCCTACGTGAGTTTAGGTTCGACGTCCCAACCATCAGATCACACGAGGGGGACCACTAACATACCTGCCTCTTCTGCACGGGTGAAATTCCCATCAAACCTTAAGCCTGCGTCGCCCTTAAGGTCTTGGGCGCTGAGAACTGGCGGTAGGAGACTGTACAGGCGGGGGCGGCGTGAGCACCTGGCCGGCCCGTTGGTAATAGGTGTTGAAGGTCGATTAAGCAAAATTGACGGATGGGAGGAACTCAGACAGAATGGATGGATAGTTGGTTCTGCTTGAGTGGCTTTTTATCTCTTTTTTCTTTCTCTCTCTCATCGTTTATCTATTCTCCACTAACTCCCTTCCTACCCCTTCTTTTCCTCCTCCTTCTTCTCTCCTCCTTTCTTTATTCTTCATTCGTATATTCACTGTCTTTTCTGCTGTCTTTCTATTGCTTTCCACTGACTGACTGACTGGCTGACTGTCTAACTGGCTGGCTATTTGGCTGGCCGGGTGACTGGCTGGCTATTTGGTTGATTGGCTCTGACTGAATGGCTGACTGACTGGCTGACTGTCTTTCTGGGTGACTAGATGGATGACTGGCTGGCTGACTGACTTTCTGGGTGACTGGCTGGCTGACTGGCTTTCTGGGTGACTGGGTGGATGACTGGCTGGGTAAATAGCTGGGTGACTGGCTGACTAGTTGGCTGGGTGGCTGAATACGTGGCTGGTTGACTATTTGACTGGTTGGCTTACTGACTGGTTGACTGACTGGCTGACTGACTTCATGGGGACTGTTAGAGACAACACACCTCGTTATCAAAGTCTCAAAACTCTTTATTTATTAACGTCCTAATCAAAGCCTCGTCATAAAGCGCTAACAACAAAGTGTAAGTGATGCCGCCCATTCTTCATGCCATTTATTCCTGCCAAGAGCGATTTGTTTAGGGTATGAATATGCGTTGCTTGGGGAGGCGCGGCGAGGAAGGTAAAGGCAGATGAAAGGCTTCGTGGGTATTGATTCTGATTGTCAATAAATATACTGCCCGCTGAGCCCGACACGGTGTGAATGCAACGAGGCAGGAGGAGGAGGAGGAGAAGATAGAGAAGGAAGATGAGGAGAAGACGAAGGAATAATAAGAAAAGGAGAAGGAAGAGGAGGAAAAGGAAGAAATGAAGAAGAAAGAAAAGGAGAAGGAGGAGGAGGAGATAAAAGACAAAGAGGAAATGGAGAAGGAAGAGGAGGAGGAGGAAGAGGAGGCGAGGGAATAAGTGGAACAAAAGAAAGAGAAGGATATGGAGGAGAAAGTCGAGGAAGAGGAGGAGAAGAAGACGAAGGAAGAGGAGAATGAGAAAGAGAAACAAGGAAATGGAAAAGGAAGAGGAGGAGGAGGAGAATACGAGAAAAAAGAGAGATGGAGGAGAAAGAGAAATAGGAGGTAGAGAAGACAAGAATATTAATAAGAAGAATTGCACGACTAGCCGCTGTAAGCCATATCTTCGCCTTTTCGTATTACAGCATTTCCACGCCCCGGCTGCTGCGTGCACACCGTGGACTGCAGGAGTAGTTTGGTATCGTGAAAAGTGGTCCTGACGTTAAGCCGATTCAGTTAACAGAAGATTAATTCCCAGACCGCGTGCAAGTACAGCAACATTATATCGATGCTTACTTTTTTACGTCTTCTGCACCAGTAGGCTTTCTTGGTTGGGGCCTCGTGGTCGGCTCCAGCCCGTTATGGCGCAGGCAAGTGTTTATAGTGGCGCCTTCTTGCTTGGCTCATGCTGCCCCCCGGAGCTCATCTTTGAATCTCTTTTATAGAGTCTAAAGTCTGGGTGGATAGGTGGTTTTCAGGACAGCATGTGGGTCGTCTTAGGCCACTCGGCGGTGACTGAAAAATCCCAACTTGTGGCGCCCGCACGCTAACCACTCATCCACCGCCCCAAGTGAGGGATGAGTATGCAGCGATGGGTCTTGCTGCAGCCATTCTTGCATGACCAATGGCGGGCTGGCGGGCAAATCTCTCGGATAGGAAACCGATAAATAGGAATTGATGTGTTGAATCGGGAAGAGAAGTTACGTAAGAGATTATTGGGACTCGGCGAGCATACTAATGGGAAGCCCACACACCGTACACAGCTCATGACGCGGCCACCGCCACCACCACCGCCGTCTCCAATCTCCTCTTCCTACTACACCAATCTACGCTAAACTAACACCGTAGAGTTTTCTTAACACCCTAAATAGCCAAGAATATCAAGGTCGTAGGAGTGAAGGAAGGGAAGAGGAGACAAGTAAGGGATAGGCGGGGCACAGCGGTCCTTTCCCAGCCTTGGTTCGCGGCTAGTCAGAGTGTTGATCCATTGCGGCCGTCACCCCTTCATCAATAGGTACAGCATGCATGAAGGGGCCGCGCCGGTGGTCCAGGCGGGCTGTGAGGTGAGGCGCGTCCCGGGTCCTCCTTCCCTCCTTGTTGCTGATATGAGTACTTTCTTTTTCTTCTTCTTTTCTTTCTCCTTTTCATTTTCTTCTCATACTACTTTTTCTTTGCTTTCTTTTTACTTTCCTTCTCTTTCTCGTTTTTCTCCTTCCTATCTTCCTGGTTCTCCCTTTCTCTTCATTTTCCTTCTCGTTTCTCTCCTCCTCCTCTTTTTCTCCTTCTTTTCTTCTTCTTTCTTCTATTCCTTCACCTTTTACTCCTTTCTTCTTTTTATTCCTCCTTCTCTCCTTTCTATTCTTCCTTCTTCTCCTTCCTCTTTTTTTTTTGTTTTAGCCCTTCAGTTTTTTTCCTTTACTGTTAAAAAAGGAAAAAACATATGAAGAACACTTTAATATACTCTTTTTTTCCTTCTCACACTATCTCCTTTTTATATACATTTAAAGAATAAGAAAAAAAAGAAGAAACTAACATGAGCTTCCAAGAGTGGCGTGTTAGGAGACGATGAGGAGGGGAATTGACCTTCCATCATCTTTTTTGCTCTTTATATCACGTCCTCATTTTTTAATATATAATAATGGGAAAAGGAAAAATGAGTTCACTTGGAGTATAGCGTGTTAGGAGGCTGTCAGCAAAAGGAAGAGGAGGATGAGGCCGGCTATATATCTAATCTCCTCCTCCTCCTTCTTCCTCTTCTTCCTCCTCCTGTCATTCTTTTTTTGATGAATATAGTTAAAAATATGAAAAAAGAATATCATCTACGCAAGATCTTCCTCTTCTTTCCCCCTTCCTTCCTCATCTTCTCCTTCCTCCTCTTCCTCTCCTTCTCCCTTTCTCTTTTTCCTTCTTCCCACTCTCTCCCTCTCTTTCCCCCTCTCTATCTATATCTTCCTCCTCCTTTTCCTCTCCTTCATCTTCCTCTCCCTCTTCCTCTTTCTCTCCTTTTCTCTCCTTCTCCTTCTCTTTCCCTCTTGTCTGGTTAAGCTCTCTCCTCTCTCTTCCTCTCTCTCTTCCTCTTCCTCTCCCTCTTCCTCTAGTCTTCGGAAGCTCTCACTCCCTCCCTCCCTCACCCTCCTCTCCTTCTCCTTCATTCTTCCTCTCTCCCTCTTCCTCTCCCTCCTTCCCTCCCTCCCGCTGGTCTTCCCGTCTCCCAAGTCAGTCTCTCGTGAGCCTTCAGCCAGTCCATCAGGTGGCAAGCAAGTGTCATTAGCGCGCTAACTAACACCTTCCCAGCGTCACGTGCCTTCACAAAGCACGTGAGTGACTGGCTGGTAACAGGACGGTAACGGGATGTAACGTGTAGTGTGACTATGTGTGTGTGTGTGTGTGTGTGTGTGTGTGTGTGTGTGTGTGTGTGTGTGTTTCTCTCTCTCTCTCTCTCTCTCTCTCTCTCTCTCTCTCTCTCTCTCTCTCTCTCTCTCTCTCTCTCTCTCTCTCTCTCTCTCTCTCTCTCTCTCTCTCTCTCTCTCTCTCTCTCTCTCTCTCTCTCTCTCTCTCTCTCTCTCTCTCTCTCTCTCTCTCTCTCTCTCTCTCTCTCTCTCTCTCTCTCTCTCTCTCTCTCTCTCTCTTCTTTCTGGAGATAAAAAAAAATATGTAAGAACGAGAAAAATGAACCGTGGGAAAGTTTGGGTAACTGATTTTTATTTCTATTCTAATTTTTCACATTTTTTTAACTATTTTTTTACTATTTTTTTTCTTCTCATGTGTGTGTGCGTGTGTGTGTGAGAGTGTGTGTATGTGTGTGAGTGTGAGAGTGTGAGAGTGTGTGCGTGTCCAATTTATTCTCTCTCTCCTTATCTTCTTATTTCTTCAAGTATTACATTGTATTCGTATTCTGTATCATATGTTTATCATCTACAAGTTCCTCTCCACTCATAGCTGTTGTCAGGGTCATATTCCTCGTCTTTACAGCCTCCAGGTGGTCAGAGATGGTGGTTAGGTCTGAGTTATCTCTCCTAGACGTTTCACACAAGCATTCATTCATTTTTATCAAGTTCCAGAGCTCATCTTTCTTTTGTGAGTTCTTTTCCATTGTTATCTGGCTCATATCTCTCGTCTTTACAGCCTCCAGGTGGTCAGAGATGATGGTTAGGTCTGAGTTATCTCTCCTAGACGTTTCACACAAGCTCTCATTCATTTATATCAAGTTTCGGACCTCATCTTTCTTATGTGAGTTCTTTTTCACTGTTATTTGGTTCATATCTCTCGTTTTTACAGCCTCCAGTTGGTCAGCGATGGTGGTTAGGTCTGAGATATCTTTCCTAGACGGTTCACACAAGCTTTCATTCATTTATATCAAGTTCCGGAGCTCATTTTTCATCTTGGCAACTTTCACATTGTCTACGATCATGATTATTACGAATTTCATCTCTCTCGCAGGTTTTTCTTTATACACTCGAAGTTCTCTCTCTTGCACGTCATCACTTTTAGCTTCATTTAATTTTGACAAGCTCCATTTGCTCTGTGCGGCGGGTTGCTACTTTTTCGCGGCTTAATATGATCTTTTTAAATCATCGACCTTCAGATTTAGTACTTTCCAAGGCTCGGTGGATTCATGTGTGTTTTATATACGTGTTGAGAGAACCAGTTTTAATCTCGTTCCTGTTGTTTTCGCAAAATGAACGCTGCATAAGCACAGAGCAAGGCAGGCAGGCAACACACGGAGGTATAGCATGTGTCTGTGCCTGCATGGGTCGGTATCCTCAGACGCTGCCACCTCCTACAACAACTATTACCAAAGGCCGAAAAGGAGATCAATCGGGTTCTCATGATTGTGTGTTCAGGTTCATGGTACAGAAGAAGGGTCTCACTACCACCAGGGACCATAAAACTACCCCTGGAAATCCTCAGAACTCCTAGGGAAACCGAACTGTTTAAGAATCGGTTGGGTTCTCTTGAGTTTGAGCTCATGGTATAGAAGAAGGGTCAAACTACCACCAGGGTCATAAAACTGCCCCTGGAAATGCTTAAAACTCCTACGAAAGCCTTGTCAAGATTATCCAATGTCTTGTACCGCCCAATCTATTAATGCAAGAGTCAGCCTATGTCTTCACTCTCCTGGTTCTATCCTAACCCCTGTGCTGTCCAACAGATATATTCGTTTTATTTCATTTCCTTGGGAGACGAAATGTATAAGAATATGGACCTTGCCTCACCTACTCTTTATAACTGTGTGTGTGTGTGTGTGTGTGTGTGTGTGTGTGAGAGAGAGAGAGAGAGAGAGAGAGAGAGAGAGAGAGAGAGAGAGAGAGAGAGAGAGAGAGAGAGAGAGAGAGAGAGAGAGAGAGAGAGAGAGAGAGAGAGAGAGAGAGAGAGAGAGAGAGAGAGAGAGAGAGAGAGAGAGAGAGAGAGAGAGAGAGAGAGAGAGAGAGAGAGAGAGAGAGAGAGAGAGAGAGAGAGAGAGAGAGAGAGAGAGAGAGAGAGAGAGCATGTAAGATGAGAAAATTAGCTCGGGCGAGTAAAAAAGTTAACGCGGCTTGCTGGCCATAACAGACTGACTAAGCTATTCAGAACCACTCAGCTTTTACACATAAACCAGAATTATGACTGCCCGCAAACCGCCTCCATCTTTCTTGGTCTGTGTTTTCTCCTCTCCTTCCTTCTCCCTCCGCTTCATTACTCCCTCTGTCTCTCTTTCTCCTCCCTCCTCTCTATCTCTCTTTTTTTCTCTAATTCTGACTCCCTTTCCTTCGCATCCCTTCCCCGTTTCTCTCTCTATTTCTTTTTTTTTAATATAATCCTGACTACCAACAATCGACTATTTCTTTATCTCTCCCTCTTTCTCTTCCTCACTCTGTCCCTATTCCTCCATTCCCTACCCTTCTACCATCATATGTTGTCTATTTTTCCTTCCTTCTCTCCATTTTTACCTCCTTTCCTCTCTCCATCTCTCGCCATTCCCTCTTAACTGTCTTCTTTCCCTCCTTTCCTCAGACTGTTCTTCCTTATCCCTTGCTGCCAATTTCCTCCTGCTCCTTCTCTTCTGCGTCTTCCCTCATACCTTTCTCCGTTTCTTGTTCTTTTCTTCTATCTTATTCTCCCTTCATCCTATACTCACGTTCTCCTAAGCTATTCTTTAATGTCTCCTTAGCTGTAACTTCCTTCTGTATTTTTCCCTCTGTTCATCCCTTCCTTCCATTCGTTTTTCCATCTCAACTTCTTACATTCTTAACCTTCCCAACAGTCCCTCCTGCAATCTTTCCCTTCTGCTCCTCTCCCACGGCACTCCACACCCCATTACATCCCCCACAGAACACCCTCCCACACCCCCCCTCTATACCTTTCCCCTCGCCCGGCCGTCCGTTCCTTCCACGCCAGTACACACGCAGCGGCCGAAACCTCCACGTCAACCCAGCAATCACAGAGCACAATGACGCTGAACAGAGGCCGAAGACACGCGGATCGGAGGCTGTGTATGAGACGAAAGACCAACTTAGTAAATCGTCTATAAAGTTAACCTCAGGAGAGACCATAATGCCTCCTCGTCCATGCAAATGATAGAGAGGGAGAGAGGGGGGAGGGGCAGAGAGAGAGAGAGAGAGAGAGAGAGAGAGAGAGAGAGAGAGAGAGAGAGAGAGAGAGAGAGAGAGAGAGAGAGAGAGAGAGAGAGAGAGAGAGAGAGAGAGAGAGAGAGAGAGAGAGAGATCGTTTGGATAATTAGAAGGTTCAAGTCTATAATTTTTAAGCCGCTTGTGGAAGATTCTTAAGTGTTGTTCTTCCGTGTGTGTGTGTGTGTGTGTGTGTGTGTGTGTGTGTGTGTGTGTGTGTGCGTGTGCGTGTGCGGCGTTTGTCAGTAGAGAAAAAAACAAAGAATAAGTAAAAGATAAAGAAGGAGAAATAGGGAGGAAAGAATGAGAAAAAAAAATAAGATAGAGAGGAGACAGAAGGAAGAGAAGGAGAAAGTGGAGAGAAGGAAGAGAGAATATAAGAAAGAGGAAAGGAAAAGAGGAACAAAGAAGAAAGAACGAAAGATTAATTTGAGATATACAGAAGACAAAAGGAAACAAACGAGAGAGAGAGAAAGAAAGAATTTCAGAAGGAGATGAAAGTTGAAGGGAGGGAAACGAAACGAAGGGAAAGAGAAGGGAAAGAAGACGAGAAAAAGAACAGAAGAACATCAGAACATACGAAGAGGAAAGGAAGAACGAGAAGGAGGAAAGGAAGAGAACAAGAACACGATGAACTAACCAAGAGGAAGAGAAGGGAAAGAAGACGAGAAAGAGAACAGAAGAACATAAGAACATACGAAGAGGAAAGGAAGAATGAGAAGGAGGAAAGGAAGAGAACAAGAACACGATAAACTAACCAAGGACACGACGGAGGGAGGTGAAAAAGATCAGTGTTAGGAGGAGAGGATTAACACGGACAACGAAGGCAAAGAAACGCAGCGGTTATGCAAGAGACGAGAGATAGACGAGTCAGGTGCGAAGCCTTTCAGATGCAGAGGCGAGGGCGGGGCGGGGCGGATCGGGGCGTAGAAAAAGACAACCCTCCCTTTCCCCCTTCCTTTTTATCCTCAGTGAAGGGAATCAAGGGCAAAACGCACGCTTCAGAAGGGTAGGTAGGGAAAAAAGGGAGGAAGGGGAGCGTGTTGGCATCCATTAGCGTGTGTGTGTGTGTGTGTGACGTTAGTAAGAATGAGTATAAGTCAGTCAGTCCGAAGCCCAATCACATATTTGACAAGGCTTTCCAAGGAGTTATGGGCATTTCCAGGGGTAGTTTTGTGACCCTGTTGGTAGTTTGACCCTTTTTCTGTACCACGAACCTCAAGAAACACTCATTAGAACCCGACTGATCTCCTTTTCGGCCTTTGAGAATGGTTGACGCGAGGTGTGGAAGCGCCTGACAAAACCAACTTCGGGGTATTAAGGAAAAAGTTCAGGCCATTATATGCGTGTGTGTCGGCGGTGATCGCATTATCGGGGACACAGTTCATCCTCGTCAGCCCTCGCGCGTTTTTCCGCCTCTTAATCATGAAATCCAATGCGCGGTGAAGCGGGACGTGCCACTGTTTGCCCCTTTTTTTCAGGCATCTAATCTCCCTCTCGCGTTTGCTGCCTGGCTGGTCGGTCCGCGCCAACCCAAGCGAGGTACAGAAGGGCGAGCGCTTGGACCCTCGAACACATACCAGTTATCGTGTATATACCCATGCCTCTACCCGCTGATGCTGATGTCGTTGATGATGATGGTTGCGAAGAGGTCATGTTTAGATATGTATACGTCTGTTTATAGATTTGTAAGTGTGTTTTCTCTGTTAGTCTTACGGGAGAGGGACGCTTAAGACGACACACCGGGTTAGCTTGCGGCAGGTGATATGCAAGACTCATTACCAGGTGAGCTCCCGTGGGAACTAACGTATGTGTGGTGGTGACAGTACGCCGGCCGAGATGATCCATTGAGGAGAGAGGACACCAGAGCCACGGAGCGAGACGAGACTTGTGGGGGACTTGGGAGAGGAGGAGGAGGAGGATGGAGATGAGATTACGAGAGAGAGAAGAGGATGAGAGAATGATAGGGAATTGAAGAAAGAGAAGCGATAGGAAGGAAAAGGAAATAATACATAGGAGAGGAAGAGAAGGAGATGAAGAAAATGAGAAGCGGGAAAAGGAGGAACGATACAAGAGAAGGAAAGGGATTAAGATAGAGAGAGAAGGAAGGGAAGGAAAGAGAAAGAAAGGAAATAAAAGAAAAAAAGAAGGAAAATAAATATATCGAATAAGAAAGAAAAGAGAAAATACAGGAAAATAGAAGCAGAGAAGGAGAAGGAGGAGAAGGAAGAGGACGAGGAGGAGGAGGAGCAGGAGGAGGAAGAAAAGAGGTTAGGGGAAGGAGATCATGTGTGTGTGTGTGTGTGTGTGTGTGTGTGTGTGTGTGTGTGTGTGTGTGTGTTGGTCACGGTCATGGTTGTCGTGAAGATGACTTAACGAATGACTGACAAACGTGGGAAAAAAGAGAGAGAGAGAGAGAGAGAGAGAGAGAGAGAGAGAGAGAGAGAGAGAGAGAGAGAGAGAGAGAGAGAGAGAGAGAGAGAGAGAGAGAGAGAGAGAGAGAGAGAGAGAGAGAGAGAGAGAGAGAGAGAGAGAGAGAGAGAGAGAGAGAGAGAGAGAGAGAGAGAGAGAGAGAGAGAAGGGAAGAGAAGAGAAGATAAAAAATGATACTACTACTACTACTACTACTACTACTACTACTACTACTATTACTACTACTACTACCACCACCACCACAACCAAAATCTCAGCGCTAGCCCCGTCTCTAAACCTCGCATAGAAACATATAATTAACTTCGTGTGTCTTTCCGTCGTTTCTGTTTGTCTGTCGAAGTACAACGTGTATTTCCTCTCCTTTTAAATAGTTACGGGTCAGATACGTGTCCCATAAACAATACCTAATGGCTGTTTTAATGGACAGGGAAAGAAAGGAAGGCCGTGTCTGTTCCCATGGTGCTTATGTGTCCACTGGGTTGGGTTGTGGCGGTGTGATGTCTGGTTTTGTTTCATGCTAAAAGTGGTTGAGGAGGGGAAGGGAAGGGATGGAAGGGAAGGGAAGGAGAGAAAGAATGGGGTAGGAAAGGAAGAGAAGGGAGGGCAGGGAAGGGAGGGAGAGGGTAAGGAAGGGGAGGGAGAGGGTAAGGAAGGGAAGGGAAGGGAAGGGATGGGAAGGGAGGGGAAGGGAAGGAAAGGAAAGGGACGTGGAAGGGAAGGGAGGGAGAAGGTAAGGAAGGGAAGGGAAGGGAAGGGAAAGGCAGAAGAGGAGAGGAAAGAATGGGAAGTCAAGGTCGGTAAGGTATTCTAAAAACAACATTCGTAATATCATAAAATACATTAACTTCTTCTGTTGTTGCTTTTTGTTACAGTTTCCTTGATTTCTCGTATTTAAAGTCTGTATTTCCTTTTGACTTATTAACATGTCAAAGTCGGTAAGGTATTCTAGACAACAACATTCCTAAGAGCATAAAGTACATTAGCTTCTTCTGTTGCTTCCTGCTTGCGTCCATTGCGAAGCCTCTCTCCCGCTGCGTACAAGGCCGTCAGGAAGCTTGTGTGTGCGAGGGAGTTGTTTAGCAAGAAAATGCATTATGAAAACAGCGCACATTTTATCAGCCGGCGAGAGAAACATGAACTTAAGCTTAACTGAGTCGAGTCTCCTTATCGCCTAACACTATTATACAAGCAAAGTAGGCATGAATATAATGAAGTACGTGTGTGAGTGTGGTGTGTGTGTGTCTGTGTGTCTGTGTGCTACAGAGGATAAAAAAGAGATGGGGTTGTGAGGAGTTTCATTCGGGGACTTGCAGGCAGGGAGGGAGGCAGCAAAGGGCTTGTAGTATCAGGCAGTTTAAGGCTAGCTATGAGACACTTGGCCGGCAGGGAAGAAGCCAAGCGAGTTCAAATGTGTGTTGTGGGGCGCCGAGAATACGGCACTCTTCCTTGGCGTGAGAGAGACCACCTAAGACACACTGCAGCCTTATCCCTGTCGCTCATTCCCTCGCTTGACCGGCAGGGAAGGTGAAGCCAAGAGATTTAGTCTAAGGAACACCAATGCAGCTAATGATGATAAGGAGAGAGAGGGAAAGGAGCAGTCGGTGGGCACTTTGACTAATGCATAACAGCCCGTGGTGGTGACTCGCCGGCCGCGTTGCTAGCAAATTAAGGCTACCAGGAGCGAGAAGATGCATGGGAACCTCTTGTATTTGTAGCGAAGGTATGGAAAAAAGTAAGGTAAAGTTTTAGGCACAGACTAGCTCCGCGTGACCTCAGTGCTTATCTCCGTCGCGTCAGTCAGTTGATTCATTTCACCTCCTTTGTCGACGGTAAAGTCTTCATGCTCAGACAACAGAAATAGACAGTTAGCAAGGAGGATATACAGGTGAAGATACACTGCAGGAAGCGGGTACTTATGTCATTAATTCTTCCTTGTGTTCTTTGCCATTTCTTTTAGCGAGGTGGACTTTGCCTGTAGTTAGGAGTTGCCTCAATTGACTTTCCCGTCTTCCAAATCACAAAAAGGAGGATTTACAATAGAGGGCAGAGTGTGTGAGGGTGGTAGTTACATTATTGGTTCTTCTTTATGTTCTTGGTCTAGGTCTAGTTTAGCGTTTGGGGATCTTCGTATTTCTGGTCATTTATAGCGAGGTGGAGACAGGAAGTTACGGGTCTTTCTTAGCTCCCAGAAGTTCACGTCCCTGGTATTTCTTATTAGTATTTACAAACGTACATCATATTCTTGCTTCTTCTACCCTTCTCCTCCTCTTTGCCATCAGTTCCCGCTAATGAGTCAGTGAAAAAAGTACTTCCAGGGGCAACTTCTGGCTAATGGTGTTCGTTTTTTGTCCCCTCCGTGCACAGGTGTTGCTGGTCCTCCAAGCGCCAGGCAATAAAGGGAAGGAACGGGGGACGAACAGGCGCGGAAACTCTATACTCGTGTTTTTACGGTCTTTTTATGGTGGTGTTATTAGTATTAATCCACTTCTTGCTTGCCTCGACTCGACTCCATGTTGTTATGCGTCGCCTGAGGAGGGGGAGGAGAGGGAGAAGGAGGGAAATGAAATAAAGAGGAGGAGAAGGAGAATTATAAGAAGTTCAAAGAGAAAATAATGAAGAAAAGAAGCAGAATGAGAATGAGATGGAGAAGGAGAAAGAGGGAAGAAAAAGACAGCAGATAGAGAAGAAGAAAGAGAGAGGGAGAGAAGTGAGAGAAAAGGAGGAAGAAAGAAGGAAAACAAGTAAACTGAATAGAAGAAGGAGGAAGAGAAGGAGAAAGAAAAGCCAGACTGTAAAAGAGAGGAGGAAGAAAAGGGAAGAGGAGAGAGAGAGACGGAAAAGGAGGAGGAAGAAAGTGAATCGCTCCTTACCTGCCATCCTACACCTGCCAACATCGGGAGGGAGGGAGTCGGGAAGGGCGGCCGGCGGGAGGGAGAGGGAGAACGAGGTGAGTGAAAAACTAATAAGAACATAATACAAACCACAGGAATCAGGGAGCGGCTCGGTGATGGACGATTCCCTGCATCATAAACACTAATGGAGCCACACGTACGCACATGAGCCCTTAATGGCACAACTTGCGGGCACGTAATGGCCTGAAAAAGACCACCGTCGGGCATATTACCGCCTTAACGAGGGACCGCTAGCTGCAAAGGACCATTCAGCACGCACTCGGGAAAGCGTGCAGCCCGGTGTCTTAATGAGGGATATGCTGGACCTCAAACAGCTTAATAAAGGAGAGAGAAAGGAAGGTTAGCTGAGGAAGGCGCTGACAAATTGCAAAGCGACCATTCAGCACGCACTCGGGAAAGCATGCAGCCCGGTGTCTTAATGAGGGATATGCTGGACCTCAAACAGCTTAATATAGGAGAGAGAAGGGAAGGTGAATTGTGGATAGCGTTGACCAGGGAGTGACTTAACGTTTGCTTGAACATAATCAGTAGTATTTATTTAACAGCAATGCAAGCAGCTCAAGGGCTTTCATTTTTCGTGCAGGCTATTGTTTTACGGTTTTCTTAGACCCTTGAGGTGTTGCAGTTAGCGTAAATGAAATGAAAAATGAGAAAAAAGGAAAGAAAAAAGAAAAAAGTCCGGTCAACTCTGTCCCATAGCTGTCCAAATTGCTCTGTTAATAAGAAATAATAAGATAAAACACTAAATATAAGAATTAATGTTAATGAAGATGAGGAGAGTGGATAGAAGGGAAGGGAGAGAAAGATGAAGAGAGAGACAGAGGAAGGGAGATAGGAATGGAGAGATGGAGAGAAAGAAAGTTTAAATACAATGAGAGTAAGGTAGGTAATGGAGGAGTCAGAGAGAGAGAGAGAGAGAGAGAGAGAGAGAGAGAGAGAGAGAGAGAGAGAGAGAGAGAGAGAGAGAGAGAGAGAGAGAGAGAGAGAGAGAGAGAGAGAGAGAGAGAGAGAGAGAGCTCCAGTAGTGACGTCTCATTACATATCATTATCCAATTGTTTACTTCAACGATACATTTTTTTGCCAGGTAAGAGAACTGTTAACCAGGTAGATACTCGTTGTTGTTGTTGTTGTTTGTGGGGGGGGTGAGGTGGGGTCGGGTTTTTTTTATATTTTTGTCTACTTTTCTTTCTTCCTTTTAATCCTTTTCAATCTCTTTTCTCTCCTGTCTCTTTCTTTTTTATAGTACTCCTCCTCTTTCCGCTGTCCATTCTTCCTTTATCTACTCTCTCTCTACTTCTCCTCCTCCTCCTCCTCCTCTTCCTCCTCCTCTTCCTCCTTCTCCTCCTTTCCC